>NC_057797.1:162865301-163165301 GCF_018294505.1 Triticum aestivum | reverse complement strand
TCAAACGTGCATCTTGAGAAAACATGATCAAACACAGGCTAAGATGTTTTTTTAATGTATTATTGTTGCTAAATTCAACGGTATGTGAAAAATAGTGTCAGTATCACAGAGATTAGTGACCTACCATAGCTAATCATTTCAACAACTATTATAGGCCTAAACTTGCATCACCATTGTACGTCTTGCAGTTGCACCTCCAAATAGCACACTATGACGCACAAACAGTCTTTCACACATCTTCTAAATTCTTGTGACAATATCCTCTTACTCGAACTATTTATGTAAACCGGCCATCTAAGGCTAAATAACTATTTGAATATATCACAGAAAATGTGTATTTTTTTTTATCTGGCTGAATTTTATAATAGATTCTGTTTTTTCGTCTGTGTTGTTCTGCATCAAGTTATATTCTAATCAGACTGGACTCCGATAATAATTTATTTGAATTTAAATTACATGTTCCACTGTACTGGTTAAATTTCATATTTAAGCCATATTTGAATTTTATACGATGAAAATTGATTTAATAAATTGCTTACTACTCCATCCGTCCCAAAATTCTTGTCTTAGATTTGTCTAAATACAGATGTATCTAGTTACATTTTAGTGTTAGATACATCCGTATCTAGACAAATGTAAGACAAGAATTTTGGGACGGAGGAAGTATTATTTTTAAAATTCCCATATAAATCAAGTTATATTCTTTATGTATATAAACACATACCTTGTTTTAGCTTAATATGACTAATATTGTAGCATCTCTGTTTATACAGGTTGGAGAACCGTCGACATATTATATGTTCGACATTCCACTATTAATTGATTATTGGTTTCTATCCCTTTGATGCAATGTATATGTGGGTGGTCATGCAATGCTGATTCTGCATATTTTAAAAAATATGATCGTGTATGTATACCTGCTAGGAGGCTAGGCATGTTGCAGATTTACATGTGCATTTTTTTATTTGTCAAAAAAATCTTCGCATATAACTCTTTTTCCTAATATACATGAACCAATTTTGTATGTGTGGATGTTGGACTCGGCCTATTACGTGCGCTTCTTTTTTGTCCCTCCGAATAGACCTTCACACCTTCCCGTAAGTTTCCTTTTCTAATTAGTAGTTTAGCTGGTTTTGCACGTACACATGTCAGACTACGTAACCTTTGGGTCTTTCCAGATTTACATGCGTATGTTTTTTACTTATCCGAAAATCCTCCCCGTATGAGTCCTTTTCCTAATATGTTTGTCATCCAAATTTTTTTTAAAGATATGTCATCCAATTTTCTATGCGTCCAAGTTTAACTCGTTCTTGGCCCACTATATCTCCTTGCCCGCGAAGAGTCCGGATTGATCAATTTGGTGGGACTCACCTTTTTTCTAGCCGGACTGTTTTAATTTTCCTAATTAGACCTTCCTTAGTTGGCTGGCGACTTGATTATTTTTTTGCTTGCAGTAAATTGTTTAGGACCAACGTAAGGTATTATATGAGTTGAACCAAAGACATATAATATACGCATCACGGCAGCGTGACGTGTCAGACTGTATCAATGTGGTAATAATCCTTGTAACACTACATCTTTTAAATCTTAGCCGTTAATAGCTGTAATTTACGGCCGAGATAATTTAACCTGTGTGGATGAACGTGATAACTTGTTTGACTTCTGTAATATATATATAATGACTTCTGTAATACATATGTAATAGATAATAAGGTTGTTATTGATGCTTTTGACTTTGTTGAGTAGCTCTTGAGTCTCCATAATTCTTTGAAGGACGCTCAATAACTGATATGTAGGTGTTGACGAATCTCAGCCGTTGATAACCTTAGGGTGATGAATCTCGACCGTTTATTTTCTATCATTTCAATAATATAACATATAGATTTTACTAATAGCATACTCATATATAAGAAAACTATATTTTCGAAGTTTTATACAGACCATGCTGGTTGATAAATAAATGACGCACACTCACAAGAATTACATAACCATACTAACAAACCCATGCAAAATACGCATAATAACAGTGTATAAGCGCTCTCGCTGATGTATCCAATCAATCTGGGCCGCTCATATCTCGTCCATGAGCGCTTGGAAAGCGTCCATGGCAGACGCCGGCAGGCCGAGCAGCACGTTGATGCTCTTCCTCTCCTTGCCGTGCGCGAGGAAGAGTATGACCTCCTTCTCCGGCAGCGTGACTGGCCCGGACATGGTCGGCTCGCCCCAGCCGAAGTCGGCGCCGTTGAACGCGAGCCGCGACCACGCAGTGATGAGCAGCGTCGACGCCAGCGATGGCCGTGCGCGCGTCGCCTCAAAATAGTCCACCGCCGACCGCATATACTCGTCCGTCACCATCCGCACGGCCTCCTGCACCTTCCCGGCCGCGCGCGACACCGGCGCCGACAGCAGATCCTCTGCCGTGGCAATCGCGTTGGTCAGCACGATGCCGTTCCCGAAGTACCCCTTTGGGAGCGGAGGGATGAAACGGCGCCGTCCGTCCACGGCGAACAGCAGCTTCGTTTGCTGCTCCGGCGCGAGCCCTAGCGCGCGGGTGCGAGCGCGCCAGACGAGGCCGGAGAGCGCCTCGAAGGTGGTGCATTTCTCGAGATCCCCGTCGGCGAGGGCGAGACCGCGGACGCGCTCAAGCCTGTCCGGATCGAAGCAGAAGGAGCGGTACATCAGCTCCTCGCGGCCGTAGAGCGCCGCCATTTCCGAGACGTCAGCGATCTCCTCGAACTCGTTGTGCGGGTTGGAGATCACAGGAGGATCGCGCGGGCGGAGAACGGAGCGGTCGAGGAACGGCGGCACGGTGAGCTCTGTGGCGCCGCGCGCCATCTCGGCCCAGGAGTTGACGAACTCCATGGCGCCCAGACCGTCGAACATGCAGTGGTTCATGGCCAACCCGAGGCTGAAGCCGCCACACTTGAACCTGGTCACCTGCGAATTAAGTTGACCAATGGTAAATAAATTTCTACAACTCAAAGTACAAACGACACAGTTCAAATTCATTAAATTTCCAGCAGCAGCGTTTTGACTAATTTTAGTGTTGGATGTATCAAGGTTAACTACTGTAATTTGGTGCACGATTAATCTTGTGTGAGTTTTGGACCCTAGCTACTGGTACCACATGTTGGATGAGTGGATTAGTTATCAGCGAATGACATGTAGTATCTGTCAATATCCTCAAAAAAAAGAGACATGTATCTGTCAATATGTCATGAGGTAGCTCGACAACTAAAACAAAACGGACAGTATGGTTTGGTTGATTTATAGGTAGAAGTGGTTAAGCTAACAATGGAGTACTAAAGAAATCTTTGACCAAACAAAACATATTTAGACTTTATCAAAGTGGTGCTAGTAGGTACTAGTAGGAAAGAAACCTCTGTACCAGGAAAACATATTTAGATTTTATCAAACCCTTAAAATCCATGAGCGCACTATCACCCAGAAATTCGACTCCGGCTACCACAAAAAACCGGAAACCGGATTCTCTAACATTGTGAAGGAAAGTCACGGTGCTATAGTGTGTGCCTAGTGTAAAATAAAGAAGGAAAGTTAAGGACTGTTAGTAGATAATTAGTAGGTTGTTTACTGTTGGTATTTACTGTAAATATAAATAATTTAAAATTAATTTTATTTCACCATCAATTTGTTTGTACGTAATTACTATAAATGTACACAGTAGATCATCAATCTGTAAATTAATTTAAATCATTTTAGCGATAATCATATAGATAGAAAGAAGGAAAGTTAGAGTATTGTAGCTTATCTAACTTTCCTTCTCAATGTTAGAGGATCCGATTCCACAAAAACCTTGCCACTCGGCGAGTACTGCCCAGTCCTCAACTATTAACTGCTCCTGGCTACAAGGTTGCTGTGGCGGACCTTGTAGTACTGTACACGATAGTTAACGACTACTACCTCCGTCCTGGTTCATGTGTTATCAAAGAAGTACCCGGCCGGAAGCAGTACATGTTTTCTGGTTCCGCATTGAATTCACTTTCGTTCAAACCCTGTGGAGTCGACCCTCCCACTGCTAGCCAACCAATACTAACTTCAATTATTCGGGTCACGCAAGGGAAGCGCAGTAACACCGGGAATACGTGCATCCACAAAGCTTTTATCTTCTCCTTTTCACGAAAATGAAAGAGGCGATCGAGGGTCCCCGTGGACGCAACGAAGCCGCCCCCGTGGAAATGGAGGGCGACGCTCATACGTAGTTAATGCATGCCTCTGCGCTCGAGCGCGTGCGAGTGGCGTGGCGTACCTGCGCCGTCATGGGCGGCATCTCGAGGATGCTCTTGGCGCCGGGGACGGAGTACACGAGCTGGCCCAGCGCGGCGGGGTCCGGGGTGGAGAGGTCGCCGATGAGGGCCAGGTCGCAGGCGGCCTCGGCCTCCACGAACGGGACGCCCTCGCTGGTGCACTCCACGGTGAGCTTCATCTCCGGGCTGATCCCGAGGCGGCCGGCGAGCGGGTGGTAGTGGACGAGCACGCGGGCCAGCGCGGCCCGGAGCGCGTCCGCGGCGCCTTCGTTGCCGCGGCCCGACGGGCACTTGAAGCAGTACACGGTCTGCACGATCACCGCGATGTTCTGGTCCAGGTTGGACAGGTAGTACTGCTCCCCCATTGGTGTCGCCTCCGCCGGCGACACCAAGGTCGGCTCCCTGCGCTTCACCGACATCAGCTGCGCCTTGCTGCCCGCCATGATGGCCACGCCGTTCTGCTTCGCCTCCGCAACCTGCACGTACGAGTAATATGAACAACAAGAAAATGCAACATACACAATGTAATCAGCAAAGAGAAATTGAGTTGGTACTGCGCGCTCACCATTTTGATGGTCTCTTTGAGTGTATGGATCACAGACAGAGAGAGATTTGTGGGTTTAAAGGGAGAAAGAGTACAGAGGAAGTGGGGTTTCTGTGTTCTGAGGAGATGGGTTTGTGGGGAAGTGTTTATATAGCAGAGGGTAGCTTGCTTGAGGTGGTCAAGGTTAGGAGGGGTTGATGCAAGAACCGTTGGGGTTGGAGGGGTTGCAGAACAACCGATGTTGTTCGCTTGGGGCTTCAATTAATGAATTTGTACCGGAGAATCTGGACAGGGAAACACCATTTGTTTAATGATGAGATTAATTGCTCTCCCTGCGTGTGAAGACTTTTCATGCAGCAGCCCTACTCATGGAGACTTTAGGTTTGTTTGTCATTGGTAACTTTATTGAAAACTATAGATGATAGCCCCCGTCTTGTTGTTGCGGGGAATTTGATTAAAAAATGCAGTTGCAAAAACAACTAAACCTAATGCAAAGCATATGTAGGAGTATCCTCAGTTTTTTAACAGAACAAAATGATGTATAAAAAAGAAAAACTTTCAAATCACAGTTAATTTAATGTCATCTTGTAACGAAAATATGAAGTGCAAACTACATAGTGTGCTACAAGCAAATAACACATGAACCCGACGACGTCAACGCAAAAAAAAAGTAAAAAAAAAGAGTAACTTATGACAGACATGTATGACTTACTGATGTGGCAGGACGACATGGATATGCAAAATAGTTTGTGGCTTGCACTAATGAGAAAAGACCTTGTGAGAGCCATGTATGACTTGCTGACTTTGCATGATTACATGGATATAAAATATAGATATTGGATTACAACTATATAGTAATAGAGGATTTCATAGACTTTGAAAAAAAATACTACTCCCTCTGTTCACTTTTATAAAACCTTAAAGACATTTCAGACAATGTACAAAACATCCCATTTTGAGTTGTCTGAAATGACTTACAAAAGTGAACGGAGGGAGTACCATAAGTGAGTACACACGTGTACAATTAGGAACGAAAATGGAGTGAAAACAGATGGAACTTAGCGTTGTGACAAATGCTTTCCACATTTGTAAGCTGGAACGAAAACAAATGTAAAATTGTTAAAGTGCATCTAGATGATGAATGACAACTTGATTAAATAACTAATATTTGTTCAAGTACATTACAATTATAGCCCACCCAAAAGGATGTAAATAGGAAGATGGTTAGTGACCCCTAGTTCTTCAATGACAAGTGTTGGCAATGCCAAGGACACATTTTATAACTCTTAGTGATTCACGATCATATTTTATATCCTTTAGTAATAAGGAAATCGGAGTTAGCATGTACTCCCCCTGTTTCTTTATATAAGGTGTATTTTTTTCAAAAGTCAAACGAGTGTATGTTTGACCCAGATTTTAGAAAAATATATCAATATCTAGAATACAAAATTTATATCCTTCGAACCATCATGAAAAGTAGTTTTATATTTTATCTATTATTAGGTTGCAGATGTTATTATTTTATTCTATAATCTTGGTCAAACATTGAAATGATTGAGTTGCATGGAAATCAATGCACCTTATATTCTGAAACAGGGGAAGTACGCGGAAGGCGATCAAGTAGAAAAATGGTATGCTACACTACCGACAAAAAAATCTAGTGCATACGCCCAAGAACATGAGTGTAGTTAGAGATCACAGGTTCGGGTTTACTACTAGGCGCATAGTCATGATAGCGGAAAGAAAGTTGGATACCTCAAATGATTCATTCGTCCAAGCATCATAGGTGCAATGCCACCAAGGTATTAACATGTCCGGGGAGGAATGTCGCTTGCCTGGATTGCTAGGTCCGCACAAGCGACAGAAGACCTTCAAGTAAGATTTTAATCTAGAACTGATTCTTCAACTCTATGTCACACTCAGGTTTTCATATGCTTCATTAAAAATCTTTCCATTGGATGTTAAATATAAAGCTATACAAGTCACACGTTTATGAGTTTGCAAATATTCTCAAGATTCATGCAAATAAGAACCACAAGTATGAGAATAACCATCAAGAGCTTTAGGCAAGATTTTAAGCTAGAATTGATTCTTCAACTCTATGCCACAATCAGGTTTTCATGTGCTTCATTAAAATCTTTCCATTGGATGTTAAATATAAAGATGTACAAGTCACACACTCGTGAGTTTGCAAAGATTCTCAAGATTCATGCAAAAAAGAACCACAAGTATGAGAATAACCATCAAGAGGAGAAATTCAAGAAAGAGAATATGGGATGTTCTGTGATGTTAATTTGTGTGACAACTTGAATGAATGCCAAGGGACAACTTTTCGTCAACCAAGTTGAATGAATGATGGTGTTCGATTCCTAGGGCCGCTGATGTGCCATCTTCTCACGTTAAGTGCGGCAAGCGACGTGACATTACCTATCTGAGATCCGCAACACTGTATGCTCCATTTGACCAAATCAAAATTTTTGTAGGAACACATTCTATATCACGTGTTAATTTTTTTGTGCGCATCGATGCCAAAAAGGGAACACAAATTGTGTTTATTCGAAACACAACAAGAATGTGTCCGTCATTTACGGTGCCTCTCGTGTGGTCTCTCGTGGGCCTATGTGACGAAGGTGTAGGAGAGGTCGGACGTTTGCCCATCTAAGCCTTATCCATTTACTATCATCCCACTCTCTATCTCTTTCCTTGGGCCATCTTTGTTGTACAGCTGGCTATGCAACACCGCATGGTCGATCGTTTAACCATTTCTTCTGCTGCCCTTTCGTGTACTCAGCTACCACCCCTTTATCCGGCGTCGGGATTTGTTGCACGTGTACGGCTCGAGAAGCAAGATATAATGATGGTGTTCCAGTTCTCCCTATTATGCTATCTACTCAGGTTTAATGTGCTAGTTGATTGGATGTAGCCTATCTGGACTCGTAGTGTTACATGCTCATGTCGGACCAAATGCACCTTGTTGGGTTTGGTGGAAGAATCATCAACGCTGGTGTTGCGTACGAACGACCATGCAACGTCACCTTATTGGCCCTCTTTCGATGTACTCGTCTGTTTCCTAATTGGGCCTACTTCCATGTGCTCGGCTACTGCCTATTTATCTATCCGATATGTTTTCTTGTAAGCGGTAGGGCCAGTGATGGAGAGAAGAAAGGGGTTGGAACCGCGTTGGGTGCCCGACACAACTGTTTATTTTCTTTTACTTCCATCGAGGCGTTGTACTCGAATGCTGCCTGGTTGGGCCCCTTTTCCTGGCCGAGGAGTTTTCTTATTAGTGGTGGGGTCAGCGCTGGGAAGAGAATGGGGTTTTAGAAGATTTAGGTGCCAGGATGCTCTCGACGGAATCTCAGAATGGTGTATGTTGTCTGCTTTAATTATTATGAGCATGCCTCCTCTCTCTTCAAAGCTAACGAAATCAATCTAGAACAAGTTTTCTTGAGTTTTCGAGTACAGGAAGCAATGCAGCATTCATGGGACGAGAGGCAGACCTCTTCCCAAGAGGAGGAGGATATAGAAATTGAAGGCCATGACTCACCCAGGAGCAAGAGGGAGATAACACGTTGAGCTCACGATTGGACTTCATCAGAGGAGGAACCACAAGAGGAGCCCTTCGAGGACCACGAAGAAGAGGAGGAGGCAAAAACAAGCCAAAAATGATCCCCATTGATTCAATCAAGGTCATCACCGTCGATGATCATCTCCAGTTCGTCAACTATACTCCAATCATCATGGTAAGTGTGGCTTCAACGGCTGCACCATCCATGAACCAATTGGAGAGTCTCAGAAGATCGACCCAAGGGAACACAGGGAGCAAACCATCAACGCACACATCACCACAGGACCCCGAGGAAGAAACTCCTCTTGGATCCTAAACCATCTGCTGACGCCGAGGTACATGCCAGTAGTTCCAAAGCTATAAATAATGTTTTGCGTGAACAAATCAAGGAGATGGAGACGACACTCCATGTGAAGATCCGGGTTGCGCTGACCACAGGCCTGAGGATCATAACAAACCAAGACGAGTCCCTACGCATGTACAAGCTTCGCATCGTGGACTTGGAGGTGACCAACAAGCTCCTCCTCGACACACTCACCAACATCAACTTGCTGGCATCTGTGAAGAACACCGGTAAATGAAGAGGAGACTAAATGAATCCAACTATATTAGCATGCTAAGCTTGGAGGGAAATTGAAGCCCTTTCTATTCCTTATAGTTTTCCTCTAGTTAATGTTCAGTGAAAAGTCTTTAGTTCTTTTGAGTAAAAGTGGACGATCATGCTTATTTTTTATTAAAGAAAGATTCTTATATCCGATGAGTCATGCATGGTTTGATGAATGTTCTATTATTACATTCTTGAAATTATACTAGATATCAAATTAAATTGTGTGCTAATCTATTCCACATGAAGATGATGAGTATAAGTCTTCCACATCTTTAGTATCAATCGGATAGGAGAAGTTGACAAGTAGATGAGATAAATCACTTATATTTCAGTTTAATGTTTTTCTAGCTAAACAAAAAAAAACTTGCTGAAGACAGTTGTCTCATGAGCCAAATAAAATGATGAAGAGCAAGTTGCTTCTTCGGTAAAAACTCTCCTCAATAAAATAAGTATCCATAAAAAACTAGTAATTATGGCTATATTTTCATGTCATGCTTAAAACAAAATTCAATGTGACATGAGCATGGAATTGGCCCTTTAAAAAGACGGGGAAACTGAGAGACCAGCGCAACTTGCTCGTCTGAAAGATGGGTGAATTACCGCATAAAGTTGGGACACGTCTACTAACCAATAAATAGTAAGGTGTGGAAGCATTCATGATCATATGATTAAAGTGGAGATGTAATAGTGGCCAATATGATTATTTATCTAGCATGATTTTTTGAATCCTTTGATGGACTCATTCATCTTTCGTTATCTGCAGCTCATAATCAAGAGGGCTTCTTTTTTACAAGTTGCGGTACTTGCTTGGGAATGAGCAAACCTCTAAGCTTGGGGGAGTTGATGAGTCCAAATTATCTGAATTTTTACCTTTTATTTTGTGCCTAAACAATAGGCTTTGTGTAATTTTACCATGTTTGTGCACTTCCTTTTGTCAGTTTTCCCCAGGATACATCTTTTGGAGCAAATAAAGTATTATGGGAGAAATCCCGAGAAATTATGGTGGAATCACGCCAATTGATGGTACCCTACACCAGGGGTGGCTCACCCATGGGAGCCCGGCTTCCAGATTCCCCTGGAGGCCCACGAGGCCCAAGACGAGGGTCAAACCCTAAGGAGGACACTGAAGCCTTACTTGTTTATCAAGGCAAGGGCGACGACGGAGAAGATCACATCTACACCCCTAAAAACCCTAGGACTTCACCATCTAAATAAAGGGAGGATAGGGAACCTTCATGACCATCTAATATCAGATAGAAAACTCTCGGTGGCAATATCATACACCATCGTATCCCCTCACACAAGGTATCCCTCCACCATGAATAAGCAAAAAAGTAGGATGTAGGGTATTACTCTACAAAGGCCCGAACCTGGGTAAAAACCTTGTGTGACCTCTGATCCTAGACTTCAAGCCGTGCTTGGACCCCTACCGAGGGATCTGACGGTATTTCGCACCATCACCAATCAATGTTATTATCACCTGCATAAAAATAATAAAGAGATTGGGGCATCGGGAGCTTGCACGGTGCGTCCAAAGTGCAAGATGACCATCCATACAAGAGCACACACTCGTATGGGGGGTTGTGTGACCTACTAGCGCCGCCCCCTGGTCAACTACTTCACCCTCCTAGAGTTGGATCGAGAATCATACGCTTATAACCTCTACAAATGCATTCAGAACATACAACCCTAGCCTCCATAAGGCATATGAAGGGGGAATCGATCCAAGGACTTCACTATCGCAATGCTCCATCAAGAGGGCTTCACCACTGTCATCATCACCATCACCATCCCGTCCCTGTCCATTTGTAATACAGTGAGTGGATTCAATTGTGTGTTACTTTTGTGAACAAATCATGATCATCATAATCCCTCTTTTATATTATTCATGCCATTGATGTGCGAGTAGTTTCTCTAGTTCTCGAGGATATGGAGGAACCCTAGTATATAATAGATCATTTGATATTATGATTTGATATCCTCTTTATATGTTTATGTTAATAGTATTCTTCATATTGGGTGAAGTCGACCATCCAACATATGCCAATTTTGGACGAAAGGTTATGTCTGCTGGCGTGACAGCTAGTTGCGAAGGTAGGTTAGTGACATGGACTATCTCCCTCCGTCCCTGATCATTGCAGTAGGGAGTATGCGGAGACCGCTTTTAAGCTATATGGATGGGGGAAGACCCCTTAATTATCATTCAGTAACCGGAGTGGGGATGAATGGTAGTGACATATGTGATAGGGGGTTGTCGCCTGTATGCACCTATCTGTACTTGGCTCCGTCCACAAATAAAAAACATATAAAGTGGCTTAGGAGTCCGACGTAGCATTATGCTTAGGCATAGGTCGTGTAGACACATACTAGTGGGGAATCTGAACTCCCTGGGAACACTTTAGTCCTATCGATTTTAGCAACCTTCACGTACGTCTTGTGTTACTTTATTTTACTTTTGCAAATTTGTTTCTCTGTTCACCACAATCACCCAATATTTTTATTCCGTCCCACTTTGCTTTGGACTACATCTAACTTGCAGGCATTGCTATTTAAAACTTTCGAGAGACAAAGATTGATTCATGTGCTCCTTGTGGGATTGATACTCTTAATTCAAAAAAGCTACAACTAAACCATGTGCACTTGCAGGCCATTAGCTGAATTGGCGTGGCGGTTGTGCAATTTTGATTTAGCGGTTAGCTTTTTCCATGAAGGTTGCAACTTCAAGCATTTCAGAAATAAAACCCCGCGTGTTATGCTATGAATTTGCATTCAGGCAGTTGTTAGAGATAAGCGCAAGATTAGTTTCATTAGATTTTAGCATCAATTACGCACTGACCAGGGCAGTGTAGGGTCATCAATTGAGGGTTGGGTTGGGGAGAGGCTAAGTTTGATTTGGGATAAGAACAGTTTGATTAAAAATGTGTTGAGCACTGATCTTCGCTAAGGTGAAGTGCATGTGTTGGGGTGATCGTTGGTATGATGATGGGTTCTGCAAGTCTTCGACATGTGCATTAAAGTTTGACTTACATTCTAGTTCAATGTTGTGTTGAGGCTAATCTTGTACATTAAAGTGGTCCGTAAGCAAAAGCAATGATACTCCGGGTAGCTTCTCCAATGGCAAGGTTGTAGTATAAGTCGACGCCTCGAAGAAGCATCAGGGAAGGCCGACGAACATTGGGCACTTTCATGAGAATGTTGGAGTTGCTTATGATCCCCCAAGCCTTCCATGAGCACATGGGTGCCATCCTACCGAAAATCGTTATGAGGACGACCACCAACTATAGCTCGAAAGTCAAGGTCCGAGTAGTCAATGGGAGGCTTGCTATTGACCAAGTGTGGGTCGGCCTCGAAATAGCTTGCCAACTGAATACCAGGTACTTCCTCACCTTCAAGGTGCTGACCAAGGAAAGTTTCACGATCATTGTGTTGGACCATTCTAGCGCAGAGATCATGGTCAAGTGCGGCCTGTTGGAAATATGACCTAGAGGCAATAATAAAATGGTTATTATTATATTTCCTTGTACATGATAATTGTCTATTGTTCATGCTATAATTGTATTAACCGGAAACCGTAATACATGTGTGAACACATAGATCATAATATGTCCCTAGTAAGCCTCTAGTTGACTAGCTCGTTGATCAATAGATGGTCATGGTTTCCAGACCATGGACATTGGATGTCATTGATAACGGGATCACATCATTAGGATAATGATGTGATGGACAAGACCCAATCTTAAGCGTAGCACAAGATCGTGTAGTTCATTTGCTAAAGCTTTTCTAATGTCAAGTATCATTTCCTTAGACCATGAGATTGTGCAACTCCCAGATACCGTAGGAATGCTTTGGGTGTACCAAACGTCACAACATAACTGGGTGGCTATAAAGGTGCACTACAGGTATCTCCGAAAGTGTCTATTGGGTTGGCACGAATAGAGACTGGGATTTGTCACTCTGTATGATGAAGAGGTATCTCTGGGCCCACTCGGTAATGCATCATCATAATGAGCTCAATGTGACTAAGGAGTTGGTCACGGGATCATGCGTTACGGAACGAGTAAAGAGACTTGCCAGTAACGAGATTGAACGAGGTATTGGGATACCGATGATTGAATCTCGGGAAAGTAACATACCAATAGACAAAGGGAATTGTATACGGGATTGATTGAATCCCCGACATCGTGGTTCATCCGATGAGATCATCGTGGAACATGTGGGAGCCAATATGGCTATCCAGATCCCGCTATTGTTTATTGGTCGGAGAGATGTCTCGGTCATGTCGGCATGGTTCCCGAACCCGCAGGATCTACACACTTAAGGTTCGGTGACGCTAGAGTTGTTATGGGAAATAGTATGTGGTTAACGAAGGTTGTTAGGAGTCCCGGATGAGATCCCGGATGTGACGAGGAGTTCTAGAATGGTCCGGAGGTGAAGATCGATATATTGGACGAAGGGTATTGGAGTCCGGAATTGATCCGAGGGTACCGGCTGACGACCAGCGTGTTCGGAAGGGGTTTAGGAGGCCCCGGCAAGCGTTGGGGGGGCTTATGGGCCAAGGGGAGGGGGCACATTAGCCCACTAAGGGGCTGAGCGCCCCTCCCACCCCATCTCACGTAACTTGGAGAGGTGGGGGCGCCTCCCCTAGGGCAGCCACCCCTCCCGGCTTGGGGGGCAAGTTTCCTAGGGGTGGGGGCGCCCAAACCCATCTAGGGTTTCCCCTGTGGCCGCCGCCCCTCCCCTAGGGAACCCTAGGGCGCCTCATCCTCCCCCTTCCCCCTATATATAGTGAGGGAGAGAGAGGGCAGCCGCACCCTTCCCCTGGCGCAGCCCCTCCCCTCTCCTACACCTCCTCCTCCTACGTAGCGATTGGTGAAGCCCTGCCGGAGAACCACGAGCTCCATCACCACCACGCCGTCGTGCTGTCAGAGTTCTCCCTCAACTTCTCCTCTCCCCTTGCTGGATCAAGAAGGAGGAGACGTCCCCGGGCTGTACGCGTTTGATATGTCTCCAACGTATCTATAATTTTTGATTGCTCCATGCTATATTATCTACTGTTTTGGGCAATATTGGGCTTTATTTTTCACTTTTATATTACTTTTGGGACTAACCTATTAACCGGAGGCCCAGCCCAGATTTGCTGTTTTATGCCTGTTTCAGTGTTTAGAAGAAAAGGAATATCAGACGGAGTCGAAACGGAACAAAATCAACTGGAGAAGTTATTTTTGGAAGGAAACACACCTGATGGACTTGGACCCCACGTCAGAAGATACGGGAGCTGCCCACGAGGGTGGGGGGCGCCCCCCTAGGGCGTGCCCCGCTGCCTCGTGGGGCCCCCGTGGCTCCCCTGACGTGCTTCTTCTGCCTATGTAACTCCATATACCCTAAAACTTCCAGAACGCAACATAGATCGGGAGTTCCGCCGCCAGAAGCCTCCGTAGCCACCAAAAACCAATCTAGACCCGTTCTGGCACCCTGCCGGAGGGGGCAATCCTTCTCCGGTGGCCATCTTCATCATCCCGATGCTCTCCATGACGAGGAGGGACTAGTTCTCCCTCGGGGCTGAGGGTATGTACCAGTAGCTATGTGTTTGATCTCTCTCTCTCTCTCTCTCTCTCTCTCTCTCTCTCTCTCGTGTTCTTGAGGTGATACGATCTTGATGTATCGCGAGTTTTGCTATCATAGTTGGATCTTATGTTTCTCCTCGCCCTCTTCTCTCTTGTAATGAATCGAGTTTCCCCTTTGAAGTAATCTTATCGGATTGAGTCTTTAAAGATTTGAGAACACTTGATGTATGTCTTGCCGTGGATATCTGTGGTGACAATGGGATATCACGTGATTCACTTGATGTATGTTTTGGTGATCAACTTGCGGGTTCCACCCATGAACCTATGCATAGGGGTTGGCACACATTTTCGTCGTGATTCTCCGGTTGAACTTTGGGGCACTCTTTGAGGTCCTTTGTGTTGGTTGAATAGATGATTCTGAGATTGTGTGACGCATATCGTATAATCATACCCACGGATACTTGAGGTGACATTGGAGTATCTAGGTGACATTAGGGTTTTGGTTGATTTGTGTCTTAAGGTGTTATTCTAGTACGAACTCTAGGGCTGTTTGTGACACTTTTAGGAATAGCCCAACGGATTGATTGGAAATAATAACTTTGAGGTGGTTTCGTACCCTACCATAATCTCTTCGTTCGTTCTCTGCTATTAGTGACTTTGGAGTGACTCTTTGTTGCATGTTGAGGGATAGTTATGTGATCCAATTATGTTAGTATTGTCGAGGGAACTTACACTAGTGAAAGTATGAACCCTAGGCCTTGTTTCCTAGCATTGCAATACCGTTTACGCTCACTTTTATCATTTGTTACCTTGCTGTTTTTATTATTTCAGATTACAAATACCATTATCTACTATCCATATACCACTTGTTTCACCATCTCTTCGCCGAACTAGTGCACCTATACAATTTACCATTGTATTGGGTGTGTTGGGGACACAAGAGACTCTTTGTTATTTGGTTGCAGGGTTGCTTGAGAGAGACCATCTTCATCCTACGCCTCCTATGGATTGATAAACCTTAGGTTATCCACTTGAGGGAAATTTGCTATTGTCCTACAAACCTCTGCACTTGGAGGCCCAACAACGTCTACAAGAAGAAGGTTGTGTAGTAGACATCAAGCTCTTTTCTGGCGTCATTGCCGGGGAGGTTAGCGCTTGAAGGTATATCTTTAGATCTTGCAATCGAGTCTTTTAGTTTCTTGTTTTATCACTAGTTTAGTTTATAAAAGAAAACTATAAAAAATGGAATTGAGTTTGTCTCATACGCTTCATTCTTTTAATATCTTTCGTGAGTATGATGGAAAGGATGATTGTGCTCAAGTGCTAGAAGAAGAAATCTATAAAATGTTTGGCACTAAATATTTGAATGATGAGCATGATTGCAATGTTGTTAGTATAAATTCCTTGAATATCCATGATGCTAATGATATGCAAAGCCACAAGCTTGGGGAAGCTATGTTTGATGAAGATGATATTTTTTGTCCCCCAAGTTTTGATGAGCAAATTTATTATGATGAAAGCATGCCTCCTATTTATGATGATTATATTGATTAAAGTGGATTTGGAGAGGTCATGACTTTAATTTGTGATGAATCCACTATTCCGGAAGAGGTTCTAATTGATTATGAGAATAAATTTGCTATCTATGATGATTATTGTGATGACTTGTATGCTATAAAGAATAATGATAACCATGAAAATTGTCATCATGATTTTAGTTTTCAATTGGATTATGCCTCACATGATAATTATTTTGTTGAGTTTGCTCCCACTATTATTCATGAGAAGAATTTTGCTTATGTGGAGAGTAATAAAATTTATGTGCTTGTAGATCATGAAAAGAATGCTTTAGGTGCTGGTTATATCGTTGAATTCATTCATGATGCTACTGAAAATTATTATGAGGGAGGAACATATGCTTGTAGTAATTGCAATAATATCAAGTTTCCTCTCTATGTGCTTAAAATTTTGAAGTTATGCTTGTTTTACCTTCCTATGCAAGTTGATTATTGTTCCCACAAGTTGTTTTCTCACAAAATCCCTATGCATAGGAAGTATGTTAGACTTAAATGTGCTAGTCATATTCTTCACGATGCTCTTTTTATGTTACAATTCTTATCCTTTATGTGAGCATCATTGAAATCATCATGCCTAGCTAGGGGTATTAAACAATAGCGCTTGTTGGGAGGCAACCCAATTTTATTTTAGTTCCTTGCTTTTTGTTCCTGTTTAGTAATAAATAATTCATCTAGCCTTTTTTATATGTGTTTTTATGTTTTTAATTAGTGTTTGTGCCAAGTAGAACCTTTGGGAAGACTTGGGGAGAGTCTTGTTGATCATGCTGTAAAAAACAGAAATTTTAGTGCTCACGAGAATTGCTGCCATTTTTATTTGGAGAGTGATATTTAGTTAATTATTTTTGTAGATGATTAATATATAAATTCCTCAGGTCCAGAAATTTATTTGAGAATTTTATGAGTTCCAGAAGTATACGTTTGACCCAGATTACTACAGACTGTTCTGTTTTTGACAGATTCTGTTTTTCATGTGTTGTTTACTTATTTTGATGAATCTATGGCTAGTAAAATAGTTTATAAACCATAGAGAAGTTGGAATACAGTAGGTTTAACACCAATATAAATAAAGAATGATTTCATTACAGTACCTTGAAGTGGTGATTTATTTTCTTATACTAACGGAGCTTACGAGTTTTCTGTTGAGTTTTGTGTTGTGAAGTTTTCAAGTTTTGGGTAAGGATTCGATGGACTATGGAACAAGGAGTGGCAAGAACCTAAGCTTGGGGATGCCCATGGCACCCCAAGGTAATATTCAAGGACAACGAAGAGCCTAAGCTTGGGGATGCCCCGGAAGGCATCCCCTCTTTCGTCTCCGTTCATCGGTAACTTTACTTGGAGCTATATTTTTATTCGCCACATGAGATGTGTTTTGCTTGGAGCGTCAATTTATTTTGTTAGTATTTGCTTTATGTTATTTAGAATAATGTTTTGCATCTTTTATTTCAATAAAAGTGGCATTGATAGCCTTTACTATGCCTATGTTACAAGTATACATGTTGCTGTTTGAAAACAGAAAGTTTACCGCTGTTGCAATAATTCCCTAGAAAATTCAGAATGTGATAAAATGTTGAAACATTTTGAATATTAAGCTATGATAAATTTACTACAGTGGGAATTTTATTTCATAATTTTTGGAGCTAGGGAAGTATGGATGTTGCAGTATACTTTACAGACTATCCTGTTTAGGCAGATTGTTGTTATGTTTGCATTGTTTGCATATGTTTGCTTCTTTAATGATTCTATTTGAGGATAGGACTATTAAATATGCAGAGGCATTTAGTATGCAATGTTTAATAATAATTTTAGTGATTTTCTACAGTAGAGTATGATAAGGTTTTTGCAATGGTTTATACTAACTTATCTCACGAGTCCTTGTTGAGTTTTGTGTGGATGAAGCTTTTGAGATTTAGGGAGACCGTGATATGAGAGGAATTAAGGAGACACAAAAGCTCAAGATTGGGGATGCCCAAGGCACCCCAAGATAATATTTCAAGAAGTCTCAAGCGTCTAAGCTTGCGGATGCCCCGGTTGGCATCCCACCTTTCTTCTTCAACAACTATCGGTTAGTTTCGGTTGATCCTAAGTTTTTGCTTCTTCACATGATGTTTGCTATTTTTAGAATGTCATTTTATTTTGCTTTGCTTGATGTTTGAATAGAATACCAAGATCTGAAATTATTAAATGTTAGAGAGTCTTCACATAGTTGCATAATTATTCGACTACTCATTGATCTTCACTTATATCTTTCGGAGTAGTTTGTTGTTTGCTCTAGTGCTTCACTTATATCTTTTAGAGCATGGTGGTAGTTTTATTTTGAAGAAATAGATGAACTCTCATACTTCACTTATATTATTTTGAGAGTCTTAAATAGCATGGTAATGTGCTTAACCTTAATATGCTAAGCATAAAAGATTGGTAAGAATTCTTATGAGTGTGTTGAATACTAAGAAAAACTTTGATGCTTGATGATTGTTTTGAGATATGGAGGTAATAATATCAAAGTCGTGCTAGTTGAGTAGTTGTGAAATTGAGAAATGCTTGTGTTGAAGTTTGCAAGTCCCGTAGCATGCACGTATGGTAAACGTTATGTAACAAATTGGAAACATGAGGTGTTATTTGATTGTCCTCCTTATGAGTGGAGGCCGGGGACGAGCGATGGTCTTTTCCTACCAATCTATCCCCCTAGGAGCATGCGCGTAGTACCGAGGTTTTTGATGACTTGTAGATTTTTGCAATAAGTATATGAGTTCTTTATGACTAATGTTGAGTCCATGGATTATACGCACTCTCACCCTTCCATCCTTGCTAGCCTCTTCGGTACCGTGCATTGCCCTTTCTCACATTGAGAGTTGGCGCAAACTTCGCCGGTGCATCCAAACCCCGTGATATGATACGCTCTGTCACACATAAACCTCCTTATATCTTCCTCAAAACAGCCACCATACCTACCTATTATGGCATTTCCATAGCCATTCCGAGATATATTTCCATGCAACTTTCCATCATTCCGTTCATCATGACACATTCATCATTGTCATATTGCTTAGCATGATCATTTAGTTGACATTGTATTTGTGGCAAAGCCGCCGTTCATAATTCTGTCATACATGTCACTCTTGGTTCATTGCATATCCCGGTACACCACCGGAGGCATCCATATAGAGTCATACTTTGTTCTAGTATCGAGTTGTAATCATTGAGCTGTAAATAAATTAAAGTGTGATGATCATCATTCAATAGAGCATTATCCCAAAAAAGGGAAAGGCCATAAAAAAGGAAAGGCCAAATAAAAAAAGAAAGGCCAAATAAAAAAAATAAAAGGGACAATGCTACTATCCTTTTTCCACACTTGTGCTTCAAAGTAGCACCATGTTCTTCATATAGAGAGTCTCTTGAGTTATCACTTTCATATACTAGTGGGAATTTTCATTATAGAACTTGGCTTGTATATTCCAACAATGGGCCTCCTCAAGTGCCCTAGGTCTTCGTGAGCAAGCAAGTTGGATGCACACCCACTAGTTTCTTTTGTTGAGCTTTCATACATTTATAGCTCTAGTGCATCCGTTGCATGGCAATCCCTACTCCTTGCATTAACATCAATCAATGGGCATCTCCATAGCCCATTGATATGCCTAGTTGATGTGAGACTATCTTCTCCCTTTTTGTCTTCTCCACAACCACCATTCTATTCCACCTATAGTGCTATATCCATGGCTCACGCTCATGTATTGCGTGAAGATTGAAAAAGTTTGAGAACATTAAAAGTATGAAACAATTGCTTGGCTTGTCATCAGGGTTATGCATGATTTAAATATGTTGTGTGGTGAATATGGAGCATAGCCAGACTATATGATTTTGTAGGGATAACTTTCTTTGGCCATGTTATTTTGAAGAGACATAATTGCTTAGTTAGTATGCTTGAAGTATTATTATTTTTATGTCAATATGAGCTTTTGTCTTGAATCTTTCGGATCTGAATATTCATATCACAAGTAAGAAGAATTACATTGAAATTATGCCAACTAGCATTCCACATCAAAAATTATCTTTTTTATCATTTACCTACTCGAGGACGGGCAGGAATTAAGCTTGGGGATGCTTGATACGTCTCCAACGTAATTTTTGATTGCTCCATGCTATATTATCTACTGTTTTGGGCAATATTGGGCTTTATTTTTCACTTTTATATTACTTTTGGGACTAACCTATTAACCGGAGGCCCAGCCCAGATTTGTTGTTTTATGCATGTTTCAGTGTTTAGAAGAAAAGGAATATCAGACGGAGTCAAAACAGAACAAAATCAACTGGAGAAGTTATTTTTGGAAGGAAACACACCTGATGGACTTGGACCCCACGTTAGAAGATACGGGAGCTGCCCACGAGGGTGGGGGCGCCCCCCTAGGGCGTGCCCCGCTGCCTCGTGGGGCCCCCGTGGCTCCCCTGACGTGCTTCTTCTGCCTATGTAACTCCATATACCCTAAAACTTCCAGAACGCAACATAGATCGGGAGTTCTGCCGCCAGAAGCCTCCGTAGCCACCAAAAACCAATCTAGACCCGTTCCGGCACCCTGCCGGAGGGGGCAATCCTTCTCCGGTGGCCATCTTCATCATCCCGGTGCTCTCCATGACGAGGAGGGACTAGTTCTCCCTCGGGGCTGAGGGTATGTACCAGTAGCTATGTGTTTGATCTCTCTCTCTTTCTCTCTCTCTCGTGTTCTTGAGGTGATACGATCTTGATGTATCGCGAGCTTTGCTATCATAGTTGGATCTTATGTTTCTCCTCGCCCTCTTCTCTCTTGTAATGAATCGAGTTTCCCCTTTGAAGTAATCTTATCGGATTGAGTCTTTAAAGATTTGAGAACACTTGATGTATGTCTTGCCGTGGATATCTGTGGTGACAATGGGATATCACGTGATTCACTTGATGTATGTTTTGGTGATCAACTTGCGGGTTCCGCCCATGAACCTATGCATAGGGGTTGGCACACATTTTCGTCGTGATTCTCCGGTAGAACTTTGGGGCACTCTTTGAGGTCCTTTGTGTTGGTTGAATAGATGATTCTGAGATTGTGTGACGCATATCGTATAATCATACCCACGGATACTTGAGGTGACATTGGAGTATCTAGGTGACATTAGGGTTTTGGTTGATTTGTGTCTTAAGGTGTTATTCTAGTACGAACTCTAGGGCTGTTTGTGACACTTTTAGGAATAGCCCAACGGATTGATTGGAAATAATAACTTTGAGGTGGTTTCATACCCTACCATAATCTCTTCGTTCGTTCTCCGCTATTAGTGACTTTGGAGTGACTCTTTGTTGCATGTTGAGGGATAGTTATGTGATCCAATTATGTTAGTATTGTCGAGGGGACTTACACTAGTGAAAGTATGAACCCTAGGCCTTGTTTCCTAGCATTGCAATACCGTTTACGCTCACTTTTATCATTTGTTACCTTGCTGTTTTTATTATTTCAGATTACAAATACCATTATCTACTATCCATATACCACTTGTTTCACCATCTCTTCGCCGAACTAGTGCGCCTATACAATTTACCATTGTATTGGGTGTGTTGGGGACACAAGAGACTCTTTGTTATTTGGTTGCAGGGTTGCTTGAGAGAGACCATCTTCATCCTACACCTCCTACGGATTGATAAACCTTAGGTCATCCACTTGAGGGAAATATGCTACTGTCCTACAAACCTCTGCACTTGGAGGCCCAACAACGTCTACAAGAAGAAGGTTGTGTAGTAGACATCAGCGTTTTGAACGCGGAGGCACCGTTGTTCGGCGCTTAGATTGGAATCGACCGCGATCTGAATCGCTGCGTGTACGACTCCACCAACCGTGTTTTTGTAACACTTCCACTTAGTGATCTTCACGGGTATGAAGATGCACTCCCTCTCTCTCGTTGCTAGTATCTCCTAGATTGATCTTGGTGACACGTAGGAATTTTTTTTGAATTATTGCTACGTTCCCCAACAGTGGCATCGTGAGCTAGGTCTATGCGTAGATTCTATGCATGAGTAGAACACAAAGCAGTTGTGAGCGATGATTTGTTCAATTTGCTTACCGTTACTAGTCTTGTCTTGATCCGGCTGCATTGTGGGATGAAGCGGCCCAGACCGACCTTACACGTACGCTTACGTGAGACTGGTTCCACCGACTGACATGCACTTGATGCATAAGGTGGCTGGCGGGTGTCTGTCTCTCCCACTTTAGTCGGATCGGATTCGATGAAAAGGGTCCTTATGAAGGGTAAATAGCAATTGGCATATCACCGTTGTGGTTTTGCGTAGGTATGAAACGTTCTTGCTAGAAACCCATAGCAGCCACGTAAAACATGCAACAACAATTAGAGGACGTCTAACTTGTTTTTGCAGGGTATGCTATGTGATGTGATATGGCTAAAAGGATGTGATGAATGATATATGTGATGTATGAGATTGATCATGTTCTTGTAATAGGAATCACGACTTGCATGTCGATGAGTATGACAACTGGTAGGAACCATAGGAGTTGTCTTAATTTATTTATGACATGCGTGTTAATGAAAACGCCATTACTTTGCTTTATTGCTAACCATTAGCCATAGTAGTAGAAGTAATAGTTAGCGGGGCAACTTCATGAAGACATGATGATGGAGACATGGTGTCATGCCGGTGACGATGGTGTTCATGCCGCGCCTCGAAGATGGAGATCAAAGGCGCAAGATGATATTGGCCATATCATGTCACTTTATGATTTGCATGTGATGTTTGTCATGTTTACATCTTATTTTCTTAGAACGATGGTAGCATAAATAAGATGATCCCTCACTAAAATTTCAAGAAAGCGTTCCCCCTAACTGTGCACCATTGCGAAGGCTCGTTGTTTTGAAGCACCACGTGATGATCGGGTGTGATAAATTCTAACGTTCGAATACAACGGGTGTAAGCCAGATTTACACATGCAAAACACTTAGGTTGACTTGATGAGCCTAGCATGTACAGACATGACCTCGGAACACGAGAGACCGAAAGGTCGAACATGAGTCGTATAGTAGATACGATCAACATGGAGATGTTCACCGTTGATGACTAGTCCGTCTCATGTGATGATCAGACACAGCCTAGTCGATTCGGATCATGTATCACTTAGATGACTAGAGGGATGTCTATCTGAGTGGGAGTTCATTGAATAATTTGATTAGATGAACTTAATTATCATGAACATAGTCTAAATTATCTTTGCAAATTATGTTGTGGATTAATAGCTCGCGCTTTAGCTCTTTGTTTTAATACGTTCCTAGAGAAAGACTAAGTTGAAAGATATTGTAAGCAATTGTGCGGACTAGGGCCGTAGTATGAGGATTGTCCTCACTGCTACACAGAAGGCTTCTGTCCTTGATGCACCGCTCGGTGTGCCAACCCCTCTGGCGTCATCTGTGGATGTTGTGAACATCTGTAGACACGTTCTGAAGACTACCTGATAGTTTAGTGCGCCATGCTTTACGGCTTAGAGTCGGGGCTCCAAAAGCGTTTTGAACGCCATAGAAAATATATGATATGTTCAAAGAGCTGAAATTGGTATTTCAGGCTCATGCCCATGTTGAGAGGCTGAGACCTCTAACAAGACCTTTGCCTACAAGATGGACGAGAATAGCTCAGCCTGTGAGCATGTGCTCAGAATGTCTGGGTACTTCATGTTGGGGAACGTAGCAGAAATTCAAAATTTTCCTACGTGTCACCAAGATCTATCTATGGAGAGACCAGCAACGAGTAGAAAGAGAGTGCATCTACATACCCTTGTAGATCTCTAAGCGGAAGCGTTCAAGTGAACGGGGTTGATGGAGTCGTACTCGTCGTGATTCAAATCACCGATGATCAAGTGCCGAACGCACGGCACCTCCGTGTTCAACACACATACAGCCCGGTGACGTCTCCCAAGCCTTGATCCAGCAAGGAGAGAGGGAGAGGTTGAGGAAGACTCCATCCAGCAGCAGCACAACTGCGTGGTGGTGGTGGAGGAGCGTGGCAATCCTGCAGGGCTTCGCCAAGCACCGCGGGAGAGGAGGAGTACTTGTGAGAGGGGGAGGGCTGCACCAGAACTTCGTGTATAGCTCCCATGCGCCTCCCCGCTATATATAGGGGTGGAGGGGCTGGTTTCTTGCCCTCCAAGTCCATTGGGGCGTTGGCCAAGGTGGGAGGAAAGAAATCTCATTATTTCCTTCCCCACCGATTGTTATCCCCCCTTTTTAGGGATCTTGATCTTATCCCTTCGGGATATGATCTTATTCCTTCTAAGGGGGGATCTTGGTGCGCCTTGACCAGGGGTGTGGGGCCTTGCCCCCACTACCCACGTCCATGTGGGTCCCCCCATGCAGGTGGGCCCCACTCCGGAACCTTCTAGAACCTTCCCGGTACAATACCGAAAAATCCCGAACATTTTCCGGTGGCCAAAATAGGACTTCCCATATATAAATCTTTACCTCCGGACCATTCCGGAACTCCTCGTGACGTCCGGGATCTCATCCGGGACTCCGAACAACATTCGGTAACCACATACAAACTTCCTTTATAACCCTAGCGTCATCGAACCTTAAGTGTGTAGACCCTACGGGTTCGGGAGACATGTAGACATGACCGAGACGTTCTCCGGTCAATAACCAACAGCGGGATCTGGATACCCATGATGGCTCCCACATGTTCCACGATGATCTCATCGGATGAACCACGATGTCAAGGACTTAATCAATCCCGTATTCAATTCCCTTTGTCTATCGGTATGTTACTTGCCCGAGATTCGATCGTCGGTATCCAATACCTTGTTCAATCTCGTTACCGGCAAGTCACTTTACTCGTTCCGTAACACATCATCCCGTGATCAACTCCTTGGTCACATTGCGCATATGATGATGTCCTACCGAGTGGGCCCAGAGATACCTCTCCGTTTACACGGAGTGACAAATCCCAGTCTCGATCCGCATAAAACAATAGATACTTTCGGAGATACCTGTAGTGCACCTTTATAGTCACCCAGTTACGTTGTGACGTTTGATACACCCAAAGCACTCCTACGGTATCCAGGAGTTACACGCTCTCATGGTCGAAGGAAGAGATACTTGACATTGGCAAAGCTCTAGCAAATGAACTACACGATCTTTTGTGCTAGTCTTAGGATTGGGTCTTGTCCATCACATCATTCTCCTAATGATGTGATCCCGTTATCAACGACATCCAATGTCCATAGCCAGGAAACCATGACTATCTGTTGATCACAACGAGCTAGTCAACTAGAGGCTCACTAGGGACATATTGTGGTCTATGTATTCACACGTGTATTACGATTTCCGGATAATACAGTTATAGCATGAATAAAAGACAATTATCATGAACAAGGAAATATAATAATAATACTTTTATTATTGCCTCTAGGGCATATTTCCAACAGTCTCCCACTTGCACTAGAGTCAATAATCTAGTTCACATCGCCATGTGATTAACACTCACAGGTCACATCGCCATGTGACTAATACCCAAGAGTTTACTAGAGTCAGTAGTCTAGTTCACATCACTATGTGATTAACACTCAATGAGTTTTATGTTTGATCATGTTGCTTGTGAGAGAGGTTTTAGTCAACGGGTCTGAACCTTTCAGATCCGTGTGTGCTTTACAAATCTCTATGTCATCTCCTAGATGCAGCTACCACGCTCTATTTGGAGCTATTCCAAACAACTGTTCTACTTGGAGCTATTCTAAATTATTGCTCCATTATATGTATCCGGTCTCTCTACTCAGAGCTATCCGGATAGGTGTCAAGCTTGCATCGTCGTAACCTTTACGACGAACTCTTTTACCACCTCCATAATCGAGAAAATTCCTTAGTCCACTAGTTACTAAGGATAACTTTGACCGCTGTCCTGTGAGCCATTCTTGGATCACTCTTGTACCCCTTGACTGACTCATGGCAAGGCACACTTCAGGTGCGGTACACAGCATAGCATACTGAAGAGCCTACGTCTTAAGCATAGGGGACGACCTTCGTCCTTTCTCTCTATTCTGCCGTGGTCGAGCTTTAAGTCTTAACTTCGTACCTTACAACTCAGGCAAGAACTCCTTCTTTGACTGGTCCATCTTGAACACCTTCAAGATCATGTCAAGGTATGTGCTCATTTGAAAGTATTATTAAGCATTTTGATCTATCCTTATAGATCTTGATGCTCAATGTTCAAGTAGCTTAATCCAGGCTTTCCATTGAAAAACACTTTCAAAATAACCCTATATGCTTTCCAGAAATTCTACGTCATTTCTGATCAACAATATGTCAACAACATATACTCATCAGAAATTCTATAGTGCTCCCACTCACTTCTTTGGAAATACAAGTTTCTCATAAACTTTGTACAAACCCAAAATTTTTGATCATCATCAAAGCATACATTCCAACTCCGAGATGCTCACTCCAGTCCTTAGAAGGATTGCTGGAGCTTTGCATACTTATTAGCATCTTTCGGGATTGACAAAACCTTCCGGTTGTATCACATACAACCTTTCCTCATTAAAATCGTCGAGGAAACAATGTTTTGACATCCTATCTGCAAGATTTCATAAATAATGCAGTAATCGCTAATATAATTCCAACAGACTCTTAGCATCGCTACGAGTGAGAAAATCTCATCGTAGTCAACTCCTTGAACTTGTCGGAAAACATCTTAACGACAAGTCGAGCTTTCTTAATGGTGACATTTACCATCATTGTCCGTCTTCCTTTTGAAATCCATCTGTACTCATTAGCCTTACGACCATCGAGCCGTTCTGCCAAAGTCTACACTTTGTTTTCATACATGGATCCTCTCTCGGATTTTATGGCCTCAAGCCATTTATCGGAATCCGGGCCCACCATCGCTTCTCCATAGCTCGTAGGTTCATTGTTGTCTAGCAACATGACCTTCAAGACAGGATTACGTACCACTCTGAAGTAGTACGCATCCTTGTCATCCTACGAGGTTTGGGAGTGACTTGATCCGAAGTTTCATGATCAATATCATAAGCTTCCACTTCAATTGGTGTAGGTGCCACAGGAACAACTCCCTGTGCCCTGTCACACACTAGTTGAAGAGACGGTTCAATAACCTCATCAAGTCTCCACCATCCTCCCACTCAATTCTTTCGAGAGAAACTTTTCCTCGAGAAAGGACCCGATTCTAGAAACAATCCATATTGCTTTCGGATCTGAATTAGGAGGTATACCCAACTGTTTTGGGTTTCCTATGAAGATGCATTTTATCCGCTTTGGGTTCGAGCTTATCAACCTGAAACTTTTTCATATAAGCGTCGCAGCCCCAAACTTTTAAGAAACGACAACTTAGGTTTCTCTAAACCATAATTCATACGGTGTCATCTCATCGGAATTACGTGGTGCCCTATTTAAAGTGAATGTGGTTGTCTCTAATGCCTAACCCATGAACGATAGTGGTAATTCGATAAGAGACATCATGGTACGCACCATATCCAATAGGGTGCAACTATGATGTTCGGACACACCATCACATTATGGTGTTCCAGGCGGTATTAATTGCGAAACAATTTCCACAATGTCTTAATTGTGTGCCAAAACTCGTAACTCAGATATTCATCTCTATGATCATATCATAGACATTTTATCCTCTTGTCACAATGATCTGCTACTTCACTCTGAAATTACTTGAACCATTCAATAATTCAGACTTGTGTTTCATCAAGTAAATATACTCAACATTTACTCGAATCATCTGTGAAGTAAGAACATAATGATATTCACTGCATGCCTCAGCACTCATTCGACTGCACACATCAAAATGTGTTACTTCCAACAAGTTGCTATCTTGTTCCATCTTACTGAAAATGAGGCTTTTCAGTCATCTTGCCCATGTGGTATGATTTGCATATCTCAAGTGATTCAAAATCAAGTGAGTCCGAACGATCCATTTGCATGGAGTTTCTTCATGCATATACACCAATAGACATGGTTCGCATGTCTCAAACTTTTCAAAAACGAGTGAGTCCAAAGATCCATCAACATGGAGCTTCTTCATGCGTTTTATACCATTATGACTTACATGGCAGTGCCACAAGTAAGTGGTACTATCATTACTATCTTATATCTTTTGGCATGAAAATGTGTATCACTACGACCGAGATTCAATAAACCATTCCTTTAGGTGCAAGACCATTGAAGGTATTATTCAAAAATAGAGTAACCATTATTCTCCTTAAATGAATAACCGTATTGCGATAGACATAATCCAATCATGTCTATGCTCAACGCAAACACCAATCTCGGTGGTAGAGGGAGCGTGCGATGCTTGATCATATCAACCTTGGAAACACTTCCAACATATATCGTCAGCTCACCTTTAGCTAGTCTCCGTTTATTCCGTAGCTTTTATTTCGAGTTACTAACACTTAGCAACCGAACCGGTATCCAATACCCTGGTGCTACTAGGAGTACTAGTAAAGTACACATTAACATAATGTATATCCAATATACTTCTATCGACCTTGCCAGCCTTCTCATCTACCAAGTATCTAGGGTAATGCTGCTCCAGTGGTTGTTCCCCTTATTACAGAAGCACTTAGTCTCGGGTTTGGGTTCAACCTTGGGTTTCTTCACTAGAGCAGCAGCTGAATTGCCGTTTCATGAAGTATCCCTTTGTTCCCTTGCCCTTCTTGAAACTAGTGGTTTCACCAACCATCAACAATTGATGCTCCTTCTTGATTTCTACTTTCGCGGTGTCAAACATCATGAATATTTCAAGGATCATCATATCTATCCCTGATATGTTATAGTTAATCACGAAGCTCTAGCAGCTTGGTGGCAATGACTTTGGGGAAACATCACTATCTCATCTGGAGGATCAACTCCCACTCGATTCAAGTGATTGTTGTGCTCAGACAATCTGAGCACAAGCTCAACGATTGAGCTTTTCTCCCTTAGTTTGCAGGCTAAGAAAATCGTCGGAGGTCTTATACCTCTTGACGTGGGCACGAGCCTGAAATCCCAATTTCAGCCCTCGAAACATCTCATATGTTCCGCGACGTTTCGAAAACGTCTTTGGTGCCTCTACTTAAACCATTTAATTGAACTATCACGTAGTTATCAAAACGTGTATGTCCGATGTTCGCAACATCGACAAACGACGTTGGGGTTCAGCACACTGAGCGGTGCATTAAGGACATAAGCTTTCTACTGATCGCATAATCGCTACTATCAACTTTCAACTATATTTTCTCTAGGAACATATCTAAACAGTGGAACTAAAGCGCGAGCTTACGACATAATTTGCAAAAGGTCTTTTGACTATGTTCAGGATAATTAAGTTCATCTTATGAACTCCCACTTAGATAGACATCCCTCTGGTCATCTAAGTGATCACATGATCCGAGTCAACTAGGCCGTGTCCGATCATCACGTGAGACGGACTAGTCATCATCGGTGAACATCTTCATGTTGATCGTATCTACCATACGACTCATGCTCGACCTTTCGGTCTCCGTGTTCCGAGGCCATGTCTGCACATGCTAGGCTCGTCAAGTTAACCCTAAGTGTTTTCGCTGTGTAAAACTGTCTTACACCCGTTGTATGTGAACGTAAGAATCCATCACACCCGATCATCACGTGGTGCTTAGAAGCGACGAACTGTAGCAACGGTGCACAGTTAGGGGAGAACACTTCTTGAAATTTTGTAAGGGATCATCTTATTTACTACCGTCGTCCTAAGCAAACAAGATGCATAAACATGATAAACATCACATGCAATCAAATAGTGACATGATATGGCCAATATCATTTTGCTCCTTTTGATCTTCATCTTCGGGGCTCCATGATCATCATCGTCACCGGCACGACACCATGATCTCCATCATCATGATCTCCATCATCGTGTCTTCATGAAGTTGTCACGCCAACGACTACTTCTACTTCTATGACTAACGCGTTTAGCAATAAAGTAAAGTAGTTTACATGGCGTTCTTCAATGACACGCAGGTCATACAATAAATAAAGACAACTCCTATGGCTCCTGCCGGTTGTCATACTCATCGACATGCAAGTCGTGAATCCTATTACAAGAACATGATCAATCTCATACATCACATATCATTCATCACATTCTTCTTGGCCATATCACATCACATAGCATACCCTGCAAAAACAAGTTAGACGTCCTCTAATTGTTGTTGCATGTTTTACGTGGCTGCTATGGGTTTCTAGCAAGAACGTTTCTTACCTACGCAAGACCACAACGTGATATGCCAATTGCTATTTACCCTTCATAAGGACCCTTTTCATCGAATCCGTTCCGACTAAAGTGGGAGAGACTGGCACCCGCTAGCCACCTTATGCACCAAGTGCATGTCAATCGGTGGAACCTGTCTCACGTAAGAGTACGTGTAAGGTCGGTCCGGGCCGCTTCATCCCACAATACCGTCGAAACAAGATTGGACTAGTAACGGTAAGCATATTGAACAACATCAACGCCCACAACTACTTTGTGTTCTACTCGTGCAAAGAATCTACGCAATAGACCTAGCTCATGATGCCACTGTTGGGGAACGTAGCAGAAATTCAAAATTTTCCTACGTGTCACCAAGATCTATCTATGGAGAGACCAGCAACGAGTAGAAAGAGAGTGCATCTACATACCCTTGTAGATCGCTAAGCGGAAGCGTTCAAGTGAACGGGGTTGATGGAGTCGTACTCGTCGTGATTCAAATCACCGATGATCAAGTGCCGAACGCACGGCACCTCCGCGTTCAACACACATACAGCCCGGTGACGTCTCCCAAGCCTTGATCCAGCAAGGAGAGAGGGAGAGGTTGAGGAAGACTCCATCCAGCAGCAGCACAACGGCGTGGTGGTGGTGGAGGAGCGTGGCAATCCTGCAGGGCTTCGCCAAGCACCGCGGGAGAGGAGGAGTACTTGTGAGAGGGGGAGGGCTGCGCCAGAACTTCGTGTATAGCTCCCATGCGCCTCCCCACTATATATAGGGGTGGAGGGGCTGGTTTCTTGCCCTCCAAGTCCATTGGGGCGTTGGCCAAGGTGGGAGGAAAGAAATCTCATTATTTCCTTCCCCACCGATTGTTATCCCCCCTTTTTAGGGATCTTGATCTTATCCCTTCGGGATATGATCTTATTCCTTCTAAGGGGGGATCTTGGTGCGCCTTGACCAGGGGTGTGGGGCCTTGCCCCCACTACCCACGTCCATGTGGGTCCCCCCATGCAGGTGGGCCCCACTCCGGAACCTTCTAGAACCTTCCCGGTACAATACCGAAAAATCCCGAACATTTTCCGGTGGCCAAAATAGGACTTCCCATATATAAATCTTTACCTCCGGACCATTCCGGAACTCCTCGTGACGTCCGGGATCTCATCCGGGACTCCGAACAACATTCGGTAACCACATACAAACTTCCTTTATAACCCTAGCGTCATCGAACCTTAAGTGTGTAGACCCTACGGGTTCGGGAGACATGTAGACATGACCGAGACGTTCTCCGGTCAATAACCAACAGCGGGATCTGGATACCCATGATGGCTCCCACATGTTCCACGATGATCTCATCGGATGAACCACGATGTCAAGGACTTAATCAATCCCGTATTCAATTCCCTTTGTCTATCGGTATGTTACTTGCCCGAGATTCGATCGTCGGTATCCAATACCTTGTTCAATCTCGTTACCGGCAAGTCACTTTACTCGTTCCGTAACACATCATCCCGTGATCAACTCCTTGGTCACATTGCGCATATGATGATGTCCTACCGAGTGGGCCCAGAGATACCTCTCCGTTTACACGGAGTGACAAATCCCAGTCTCGATCCGCATAAAACAATAGATACTTTCGGAGATACCTGTAGTGCACCTTTATAGTCACCCAGTTACGTTGTGACGTTTGATACACCCAAAGCACTCCTACGGTATCCAGGAGTTACACGCTCTCATGGTCGAAGGAAGAGATACTTGACATTGGCAAAGCTCTAGCAAATGAACTACACGATCTTTTGTGCTAGTCTTAGGATTGGGTCTTGTCCATCACATCATTCTCCTAATGATGTGATCCCGTTATCAACGACATCCAATGTCCATAGCCAGGAAACCATGACTATCTGTTGATCACAACGAGCTAGTCAACTAGAGGCTCACTAGGGACATATTGTGGTCTATGTATTCACACGTGTATTACGATTTCCGGATAATACAGTTATAGCATGAATAAAAGACAATTATCATGAACAAGGAAATATAATAATAATACTTTTATTATTGCCTCTAGGGCATATTTCCAACACTTCAATCACTTGAATCAAGTGGGAGTTAATCTTCCGGATAAGAGAGTGATTGACAAAAGTTTTCCAGTCGCTATCACCAAGCTACTAGAGTTTCATGATGAACTATAACATGCAAGGGAAGATAATCCCGGAGCTGTTCGTCGTGCTTAAGGCCGTAAAGGTAGAAATCAAGAAGGAGCATCAAGTGTTGATGGTTAACAAGAGCACTGGTTTCAAAGAAGGGCAAGGGCAAGAAGGGAAACTTCTTGAATGGCAAGCCAGTTGCCGCTCCAGTGAAGAAACCCAAGAACCCAAACCCGAGACAAAGTGCTTCTATTAGGGGAACGGTCACTGGTAGCGGAACTGCCTCAAATACTTGGTACATAAGAAGGCTATCAACTTCAACAAAAGTATATTTGATATATGTGTGTTATTGATGTGTACCTTACTAGTACTCCTAGTAGCACCTGGGTATTAGATACCGGTTCAGTTGCTAATATTGGTAACTCGAAACAAAAGCTACGGAATTAACGGAGACTAGCTAAGGGCGAGGTGACGATGTGTGTTGGAAGTGTTTCCAAGGTTGATGTGATCACCATCGCACGCTCCCTCTACCTTCAGGATTAGTGTTGAACCTAGATAAATGTTGTTTGCATTGGTGTCTGCGTTGAGCATGAACATGATTAGATCATGTTTATTGCAATACGGTATTCATTTAAGTCAGAGAATAATGGTTATTCTGTTTACATGAATAATACCTTCTAAGGTCATGCACCCAATGTGAATGGTTTATTGAATCCCGGTCGTAGTTATACACATGTTCATAACATTGATGCCAAAAGATGTAGAGTTAATAATGATAGTACCACTTTCATGTGGCACTGCCTCTTAGGTCATATTGGTGTAAAGCGCATGAAAGAATCTCCATGCTAATGGACTTTTGAAGTCACTTGATTTTGAATCACTTGACACATGTGAACCATGCCTCTTTGGCAAGATGACTAAAACCCCGTTCTTTGGAACAATGGAACGGGCAAATGACTTGTTGGAAATCATACATGCTGATGTGTGCGGTCCGATGAGTGTTGACGCGCACGGTGGATATCGTTATTTTCTCAACTTCACCGGTGAATTGAATAGATATGGGTATATTTACTTAATGAAGCATAAGTCTGAAATGTTTGAAAAGTTCAAGCAATTTCAGAGTGAAGTTGAGAATCATCGTAACAAGAAGATCAAGTTCCTTCGATCTGATCAAAGGGAAAGTATCTGAGTTATGAGTTTGGCAATCACTAAAGACAAGGTGGAATCGTTTCATAGTTGACGCCGCCTGGAACACCATAGCATGATGGTGTGTCCGAACATCGTAATCGAACCTTATTGGATATGGTGTATGATGTCTCTTACCAATCTACCACTATTTTTGGGGGTTATGCATTAAAGACAATTACATTCACTTTAAATAGGGCACCATCTAAGTCTGTGGAGACGACACCGTATGAACTATGGTTTGGCAAGAAACCAAAGTTGTTGTTTCTTAAGGTTTGGGGCTACGATGCTTATGTCGATAGGCTTCGGTCGGAAAAGCTCGAACCCAAAGAGGAAAATTGTATCTTCATAGAATACCCAAACAAGACGATTGGGTATACCTTCTATCTCAGATCTGAGGGCAAAGTGTTTGTCGCTAAGAACAGGTCCTTTCTTGAGAAAGAGTTTCTCTCGAAAGAATTGAGTGGGAGGAAGATAGAACTTGATGAGATTGTTGAACCTTCACTTCAACCAGAGAGTAGCGCAGCACAGAAAGATGTTTCTATGGAAACTACGTCAGTTGAAGAGAAAGCTAATGATGATGATCATCAAGCTTCAGATCAAATTACTATCGAACCTCGTAGGTCGACAAAGGTGTGTACAACTTCTCGGTGGTAACCCTGTCTTAAAGGTCATGTTGTTGGACAACGATGAACCTATGAGCTATGAAGAAGCGATGGTGGGCCCGGATTCCAACAAATGGCTAGAAGCCATGAAATCCGAGATAGGATCCATGTATGAGAACAAAGTATGGACTTTGGTGGACTTGCCCGATGAACGGCAAGCCATTGAGAATAAATGGATCTTTAAGAAGAAGACAGACGCTGATGGTAATTAATGTCACCATTTGTGAAGCTCGACTTGTCTCAAAGAAGTTTCCGACAAGTTCAAGGAGTTGACTGTGATGAGACTCTCTCAATCATAGCGATGCTAAAGTCTGTTAGAACTATGTTAGCAGTTGCTGCATTTTCATTTATGAAATCAGGCAGATGGATGTCAAAACAAAGTTTCCTTGACGGTTTCTGTGAGGAAAGGTTGTATGTGATACAACCAATAAGTTTTTTTGTCAATCCTAAGGATGCTAAAAGGTATGCAAACTCCAGCGATCCTTCTATGGACTGGAGCAAGCATCTCGGAGTTGGAACATATGCTTTGATGAGGCGATTAAAGCATTTGGGTATATACAAAGTTTGCAAGAAACTTGTATTTGCAAGAAAGTGAGTGAGAGCACTACAACATTTCTGATAGGTATATATGGATGACATATTGTTGATCGGAAATGATGTAGAATTTCTAGAAAGCATCAAGGGTTGTTTGAATGGAGTTTCTCAAAGGAAGACATGTGTAAAACTACTTACATGTTGGGTATCAAGATCTATAGAGATAGATCAAGACGCCTGATAAGACTTTCACATAGCACATACCTTGACATGATCTTGAAGGAGTTCAAGATGGATCAGTCAAAGAAGGAGTTCTTGCCTGAGTTGTGAGGTGTGAAGTTAAGACTTGAAGGTCAACCACGGCAGAAGAAAGAGAAAGGACGAAAGTCGTCCCCTATGCCTTAGCCATAGGCTCTATACGATATGCCATGTTGTGTACCGTGATGTGCCTTGCCACATGTCTGGCAAGGGGGTACAGGAGTGATCCAGGAGTGGATTATTGGACAGCGGTCAAAATTTTCCTTAGGAATAAGGAAATGTTTCTCGTTTATGAAGGTGATAAAGAGTTCGGCGTAAAGGGTTACGTCGATGCAAGCTTTAACACCTATCCGGATGACTCTGAGTAGCAACGGATACGTATAGTGGAGCAACCATTTGGAATAGCTCCAAGTGGAGCATAGTAGCAACATCTACAATATGAAATCGAGATTTGCGAAGAACACATGGATCTGAATGTTGCAGACCCATTGACTGACACTTCTCTCGTAAGCATAACATGATCAAACCCTAGAACTCATTGAGTGTTAATCACATGGTGATGTGAACTAGATTAATGACTCTAGTAAACTCTTGGGTGTTAATCACATGGCGATGTGAACTAGATTATTGACTCTAGTAAACTCTTCGGGTGTTAGTCACATGGCGATGTGAACTATGAGTGTTAATCACATAATGATGTGAACTAGATTATTGACTCTAGTGCAAGTGGGAGACTGTTGGAAATATGCCCTAGAGGCAATAATAAAATGGTTATTATTATATTTCCTTGTTCATGATAGTTGTCTATTGTTCATGCTATAATTGTATTAACCGGAAACCGTAATACATGTGTGAACACATATCATAATATGTCCCTAGTAAGCCTCTAGTTGACTAGCTCATTGATCAATAGATGGTCATGGTTTCCTGACCATGGACATTGGATGTCATTGATAACGGGATCACATCATTAGGAGAATGATGTGATGGACAAGATCCAATCTTAAGCGTAGCACAAGATCGTGTAGTTCGTTTGCTAAAGCTTTTCTAATGTCAAGTATCATTTCCTTAGACCATGAGATTGTGCAACTCCCGGATACCGTAGGAATGCTTTGGGTGTACCAAACGTCACAACGTAACTGGGTGGCTATAAAGGTGCACTACAGGTATCTCCGAAAGTGTCTGTTGGGTTGGCACGAATCGAGACTGGGATTTGTCACTTCCAATGACAGAGAGGTATCTCTGGGCCCACTCGGTAATGCATCATCATAATGAGCTCAATGTGACTAAGGAGTTGGTCACGGGATCATGCGTTACGGAATGAGTAAAGAGACTTGCCAGTAACGAGATTGAACGAGGTATGGGATACCGACGATCGAATCTCGGGCAAGTAACATACCGATAGACAAAGGGAATTGTATACGGGATTGATTGAATCCCCGACATTGTGGTTCATCCGATGAGATCATCGTGGAACATGTGGGAGCCAATATGGGTATCCAGATCCCGCTATTGGTTATTGGCCGGAGAGATGTCTCGGTCATGTCTGCATGGTTCCCGAACCCGTAGGGTCTACACACTTAAGGTTCGGTGACGCTAGAGTTGTTATGGGAAATAGTATGTGGTTACCAAAGGTTGTTCGGAGTCCTGGATGTGACGAGGAGTTCTGGAATGGTCCGGAGGTGAAGATCGATATATTGGACGAAGGGTATTGGAGTTCGGAATTGTTCCGGGGGTACCGGGTGACTACCAGCGTGTCCGAAAGGGGTTTCGGAGGCCCCGGGAAGCGTTGGGGGGCCTTATGGGCCAAGGGGAGGGGGACATCAGCCCACTAAGGGGATGAGCGCCCCTCCCACCCCATCTCACGTAAGCTGGAGAGGTGGGGGCGCCTCCCTAGGCAGCCACCCCTCCCGGCTTGGGGGGCAAGTTTCCTAGGGGTGGGGGCGCCCAAACCCATCTAGGGTTTCCCCTGTGGCCGCCGCCCCTCCCCTAGGGAACCCTAGGGCGCCTCCTCCTCCTCCTTCCCCTATATACAGTGAGGGAGAGATAGGGCAGCCGCACACTTCCCCTGGCGCAGCCCCTCCCCTCTCCTACACCTCCTCCTCCTCCGTAGCGCTTGGCGAAGTCCTGCCGGAGAACCACGAGCACCATCACCACCACGCAGTCGTGATGTCGGAGTTCTCCCTCAACTTCTCCTCTCCCCTTGCTGGATCAAGAAGGAGGAGACGTCCCCTGGTTGTATGTGTGTTGAACGCAGAGGCACCGTTGTTCGGCGCTTAGATCGGAATCGACTACGATCTGCGTGTACAACTCCACCAACCGTGTTCTTGTAACGCTTCCACTTAGCGATCTTCAAGGGTATGAAGATGCACTCCCTCTCTCTCGTTGCTAGTATCTCCTAGATTGATCTTGGTGACACGTAGGAATTTTTTTTGAATTATTGCTACGTTCCCAACACGGCCAGGACAAACAAGCACCTGCCATGATCCAAGAGTAGTAATCCATGTTTGTTAGTGTGCCCGTCCGAAAATATTGTGTGTATAAATGTATGCTTATGCGCATGTCTGTGTGCCACTGTTATGACTACACGTGCATGTTAATGTGCTTATGAGTATGTTTGATAATGTGGTTATGCATATGATTGTTAATGTAGTTGTATCTGTGCTTGATCATAGTCATGCAAGGGACCAAACACCCTATTTGTCAATGAATGAACTGGGTATGAATGAACCATCTATGATACTTTGCAATTCATGCGCCTTCAGAGATCTAAAGATACAAATAGGGGGGAGGAGTCTGCCTGAATGGTTGTCCCGTCGCTGTCAAAACCCAGCACAATATGCGATACTCACAAGACATGAGCCCTTGGTAAAAACATCTTGCATGTACAAATTAATTGCCTCATTTATCGAATGCATATATATTTTGCACCATGACTGCAACGAGGTGTCGCGGCGTGAAATGTCATAAATCAAGATCATGCTATGTGCATAATTCATAAAACATGATCATCGTAGCTTGCTTAAATTTTCGGTTGCAATTTGCCAATGCGTCCTGGGCACAATGGGTCATCTAGTTTTATAGACAAACACATAGTCTTGTCTTGAGATTGGAGAGTTCTTGCTACCTTATTCTTATGATTCCTCGTGGAGTTCATCCTGATGCATTCTCGACGACTTGAGTGCGGTTGTATATTTTTTTCATGATCGACTCGCGGATTGCATCAAATTAGTGCCCGGAGACTTGAGCGTCGTTATTTGGGTTAGTGCGCAGATTGTGAACTGGCGGTCCACTCGAATCACGGGCTACCGTTGGCATCCTATTCCTCCTGTCATAGTGCCTTGTTTATCCCGGCTACCCACAATTGATCATCTCATTCAATATTTGATCCTACAACATGAAGATTGGGCTGCCCTTTGCGCACCTCTCTCCGAAGCGAGTACGTATGCCAAATGGTCTAAAAAACATAGCTAGTATTCATCATTGATTTCTTTTAGAATATAATCATACAACATTATAAAATTCCTTTTTTTAGATAACCACATAAATATGATTATTTCACGTTGAATCTAAATATTGGTTTAAATGTTTATTTGATCGAAAGTCTAGGATGTCATGTTTTTTGTATTGGAGGAAGTATAGTTTTACAAACATACTCATGTAAAAAAAATTCAAAGTTTTATACCAGGGACTAGTTGGTAATTAAATGACGCACACTTAATAATACAATTAACATAACCATGCTAACAAGTAACAAACACATGCAAAACAAGCATAGAAACACCGAGCGCAGTCGCTGACGTATCCAATCGGTCTGGGCCGATCATATCTCGTCCATGAGCTCTTGGAAAGTGTCCATGGCGGACGCCGGCAGGCCGAGCAGCACGTTGATGCTCTTCCTCTCCTTGCCGTGCGCGAGGAAGAGTATGACCTCCTTCTCCGGCAGCGTGACTGGCCCGGACATGGTCGGCTCGCCCCAGCCGAAGTCGGCGCCGTTGAACGCGAGCCGCGACCACGTGGTGATGAGCAGCGTCGACGCCAGCGATGGCCGCGAGCGCGTCGCCTCAAAATAGTCCACCGCCGACCGCATATACTCGTCCGTCACCATCCGCACGGCCTCCTGCACCTTCCCGGCCGCGCGCGACACCGGCGCCGACAGCAGATCCCCCGCCGTCGCTAGGGCGTTGGTCAGCACGATGCCGTTCCCGAAGTACCCCTTTGGGAGCGGAGGCACGAAGCGGCGGCGCCCGTCCACGGCGAACAGCAGCTTCGTCTGCTGCTCCGGCGCGAGCCCCAGCGCGCGGGTGCGAGCGCGCCAGACGAGGCCGGAGAGCGCCTCGAAGGTGGTGCAGCGCTCGAGATCCCCGTCGGCGAGGGCGAGGCCGCGGACGCGCTCAAGCCTGTCCGGGTCGAAGCAGAAGGAGCGGTACACCAGCTCCTGGCCGCCGTAGAGCGCCGCCATTTCCGAGACGTCAGCGATCTCCTCGAACTCGTGGTGCGGGTTGGAGATCACCGGAGGGTCGCGCGCGCGGAGCACGGAGCGGTCGAGGAACGGTGGCACGGTGAGCTCCGTGGCGCCGCGCGCCATCTCGGCCCAGGAGTTGACGAACTCCATGGCGCCCAGACCGTCGAACATGCAGTGGTTCATGGCCAACCCGATGCTGAAGCCGCCACATTCAAACCTGGTCACCTGCGAATTAAATTGACCAATGGTAAAACTTCAATTATTTTACTGACTCCCGGGGTGATCCTCTTTTCGAAAAAAGTTTTAAGTCAAAGTAAGTAATACTACGAACTTTGTCAAAGAAACTACACAGTTCGAATTCATTATCGACAGTTCAAATTCATTAAATTTGCAGCAGACGTGTTTTGACTAATTTGGGTGTTCGACGTATCAATGTTAACTACTAATTTGGTGCAACTAATCTTGTGTGAGTTTTGGACCCTAGCTGCATGCACTACATGACTGGATTAGTTAGTGAATGACATGTGCCTGTCAATGTATCATGAGGTAGCTCGACAACTAAAACTAAACGGATGGTATGATTTGGTTGATTTATAGGTAGAAGTGGTTGGGCTAACAATGTAGAACAAAGTCCCTATAAAAAATACAATGTATCAGTAAAGAAATATTTGTCCGAAGAAAACATATTTGGATTTAGCAAAGCGGGTAGAACTGAAGAAACCATTGTATTTCTACGAGGAAAACATATTTCTGGCTGCCCCACTGAACTCACTTTTCAACCCCAAAAGCTATTGAACTCAAATTTGTTCAACCCTTGAGTAGTAGTACTAGCCAACCAATACTAATTTCAATTATTGGAGTCACGCGCGTTGCAGGCAGTCCGTTTCCAAGTTACTTGCCGCTGGCAAGTCCAGAATGCTTCCTGTTCCTTTGAAAAGAAAAGGGCGCAAGGCTCCACGCCGCCATTAAAAGCGCAGCTCAGGGCAACGCACCCCGGCATCGGCAATGCCCGACTCGGCAACGGAGGGTGACGGAAATACGCAGTTAATGCATGCCTCTGCGCTCGAGCGCGTGCGAGTGGCGTGGCGTACCTGCGCCGTCATGGGCGGCATCTCGAGGATGCTCTTGGCGCCGGGGACGGAGTACACGAGCTGGCCCAGCGCGGCGGGGTCCGGGGTGGAGAGGTCCCCGATGAGGGCGAGGTCGCAAGCGGCCTCAGCCTCCACGAACGGGACGCCCTCGCCGGTGCACTCCACGATGAGCTTCATCTCCGGGCTGATGCCGAGGCGGCCGGCGAGCGGGTGGTAGTGGACGAGCACGCGAGCCAGCGCGGCCCGGAGCGCGTCCGCGGCACCTTCGTTGCCGCGGCCCGATGGGCACTTGAAGCAGTACACGGTCTGCACGATCACCGCGATGTTCTGGTCCAGGTTGGACAGGTAGTACTGCTCCCCCGTCGGCGTGGCCTCCGCCGGCGACACCAGCGTCGGCTCGCCGCGCTTCACCGACATCAGCTGCACCTTGCTGCCCGCCATGGTGGCCACGCCGTTCTGCTTCGCCTCCGCAACCTGCACGTACGCATAACATGACACAAGAAGAAAGTGTCAGACACGAAAGTTTACATGCATGTGTAATCAGCGACGGGCAATTGAGTTGGTATTGCACACTCACCATTTTGATGGTCTCTCTGAGTGTAAGGACAGACAGAGATTTGTGGGTTTAAAGAGGGAGAAAATACAGAGGAGGTGTGTGGGTTCTGTGTTTTGAGGTGATGAGTTTGTGGGGAAGTGTTTATATAGCGAAGGGTAGCTTGCTTGAGGTGGTCAAGGTTAGGATGGGCTGATGCAAGAACCGTTGGGGTTGGAGGGGTTGCATAACAACCAATGCTGTTCTGCCTAGGGCTTGGATTAATGAATTTGTACAGGAGAATCAGGACAAGGAAACACGGCTTGTTTAGGAGCAATTGTTGGCGTATATGGTTATCATGTTATGTACAGCTATTAACTCATGAGCAGTCTATAAAAGCATGATTAAATAATATAACCAGTTGTTGGCTGTAGCATGTTATCATGTCATCTATAGCTAATGTAATAGTCAACATGTGTAGTAGTAGTTAGCTACTAGAAAAATACTTAACATATGATCCACCTTCCACTCTCAAAATTTCATAGAGCTCATGCTACAGCCGATTGTAAATTCACGATCCAATTCTCTTCTCTTTCCTCTCATCTCTCTTTCAACTCAGCAAAACATCATTTCAAAAAAAAAACTCAGCAAAACATAATATATCCTTATAGCCCGTTTACATCACCTTATTTTACTTGCTCTAATAAGGTTGTCTATAAGATCTTCGATAGTAGGGATATCATAGGTAGTATCATGCAACCTCATGCAATATCCACTAGGTATATTGATGACATGTCATAGCATTAATCCTCTGTAACACTAAGCTCACTAGTTTTAAAGAGCCCATATTTAATTAAGGTCTCCAATTAGAATTGGGTCTTAAAGATCTCTCATTCAATTCTTTTATACTATATATTATGCTTCCTAATTTTTTAAGTCTTCACAATTAATTGAGGTATTCAGAATTGGGTCATCCGATTCTGACCAGGTCAACAATTTCTCAAACTCTCCCATTCAATTATTTTAATTCACTATATTCTCTAATTCTGAAGCTCTTTCTTTCAATTGAGATATTCAATTGTGGATTTGGTTTACGATTTTGATCGGGCCAACGGTTTTTCAATTCAATCAACATCAACCGGGTTGTAAAAATATATCAATCACGCGCACCCTCCCACCACCTAGAAAAAAGAAGCGCCATCATGTAATATTGTAGTACAAATATAGTATATGCAAGCGCCGACACATAAATTTCCCCACATCAATATAAGTTGCTTAGCAGATAACACAGAATCACACCAAGAAAGGCCCACCGAATCAACGCATTATAAATAAAAAACACACTCTATCGTCTCCCCCACCCGTCAAACTAAATATTTCTTCAGTTCTAAAATATAAGGGGTATTAGTCTTTTAGAAAGTCAATTTTTTTTATCTTTGACCATGTTCAGAGCAAAAATACCGACATCCACAATATTAAACAAAAAAGTATGAAAATTCATTTCATGATGAATCTAAAAATACCGATCCCGTAAAGAAATATAATAGCAATTAGATTACTACTTTTGTGATCCAAATGCTCTTATATTTCTTTACAGAGGGAGTAATACACTTTGTATTTTGAAACAAATTGATTTTTTTAAAGAAACCTAACAACACCAACGGCACAACAAGGAGCGCCTAACTCTTCTAGTTATTATTATTTTGCATCAAAGCTAGGACTTTATTAATGTATGAAAATTCTTTTACAATCAGCTCACAAGCTTTGAACCAGAAAGTTTGGGTTCTCAAACTGCCAGCTTTGTGTCACCTCTAGCTTGCAAGCAGGCTTTGCACAAAGGTGTGCAGAAACATTTGAAGACGTGGGAACATGTTGAATTGAGAATGAAGCAAAGCTCAGGGTGTGATTCCCTAGTTATTGTAGAATAGGCGCTGCAGTTGAACGAGAATTATGGCACAAAGTCCAGAGGTTGGCAACCTCTAAGCAGTCTACCTTCATGATCACATGTGATAGACCACGCAGATGTGTAAATATTACACCCTCATGCATATCCCATAGTTTAGCTGTTAGTGGGTCTGTTACTCTAGCGAAGGGCTTGCTCCCAGCACCAATAAAGGCAAGGCGGGCTCTGGCAATGCCTCCTCTCCCCCCTACTCCCTTTGTAGTTATAAGGTCACGAGCAATGAATGTGTTGATTTTCACCCATCCCAGGCCAGTGGTCTCTCCATAGCTGGCCGACTGTGTCGATGGGCTATGGTCGTGGAATTTCCATCAACTAGAGCATTTCATGTGCCCACTTCACAGCATGCACCCATAATTCGGTAAGAACAAAAAAAACACTGGATACAACTAGTGGCTCGAAAAGAGCATTGGAATAGCAATGAAACAACTACAACAAGCTCAAGAGTTCCTGTGAACATCATGAAGGAGTTTGATCTTGTTAAGGATGTCTGACACCGCTTCGCAGTCCTTCCTCTTCCTTAGTGGCCGCCATTGCTGAAAGAATAGAGACCATTTGAAGATATAATTAGCAGGGGTGAGTAGGGATGGTCCCCTCAATGACAAGTTTGTCATGGTCTCGCCGATATAAGATGTATGTAGATATGCATGTGTGTATGAGTTCGATGAGGAGACAGTCGTGCCGATATAAAGATGTAGTTCATATTTGGCATGTCGTGAGATGATTAATCCCATTTTTATTTTTTTATTTTTTAAACATTAAATATAATATTGGTTGTATATATGCAAGTTTCATGTAACCTGTCTGAAAACCGTATTGTGGTCTAAAAATTGCATTAACATATAGTTCTTGCATATTATAGAACGGCGCAATTTCTACACAGTCTGCCTATAAAATTTATCTCTTTATTTTATTTTATTTCTACATTTGTTGACCAAAAACAGTAGGAAAACCCCCCCTACTGTGAGCCTTTTTATTTAGAATTAGTGAGGTAGTTGTACAAAGATCATCGAATTAGTTACATGGGCCAGGAGGGAGGCTATAATATAAATTTATTACACACTATCAATCCAGGATATCATTCCCTCCTTGATACTAGGCTTAGCCCTGATCATGGTTAGGTGGAAGATGTTCTGAAATCATGCTTGCAAGCATCAATGGAATAATGTTTGTTTTCTAATATCATGCCATTTCTTTGGTTCCAAATGCTCCAGCATCCAATGATGAGTATTTCCATGAAGAATTCCATTTGATATCTTTTCCTAGCATCAATGAGCATTCCATTGATGTTTCCACCAGAGTTCCATTCCATACTAATGCTCCACCAAAAACCTTAGCTGAAGGAGCAATTGAAGAACATATGCATAAAGTCTTCCATATTATAGTCATGACATAGGAGCACATTGGGTGTTGTCAAGTTGGAAATTCTTCTTGGTGAGCATCTCACATGTGTTGACTCTGTCATTAAGCATAAGCCAACAGAAAAAATTGTGCTTAGGCCAACAACATGACTTCCAGATCCATTTCAATGGTTGAGGTGCAGATGTAGAGCCAATCAGAGAATTGTATATATCTTCTTGGTGTTGAACTTAGTGTTACCCCACATATGGTTGCGAGTGTCCTGATTATGATTGTGTCTGATGTTGCCAAGTTGTGGTGCTAAGTGATGGAATTATTGATGAGCAATTACACATAGTGGTAGCTGGAATAAGTTATAGCAATTATCAACTTGCTTGGCTTTTCCAATAGAAATATCATCATCAAAAGCAAATGAGTGTAACTCGGGATATTTCCTCATCATGGTGGAGTCATTCCAAACATTTTTTCATAGTAGGGTAGTGTGACTTTGCATGATGTCAAACCTCTATATAGACTAGTTAGACTTAAGCAATCTCTCTCCACTAGAATGATCCTTTATTTCTGCATGCATGTGGAACTTCATTGTTGGAGTAATGCTTGCCAAATTAGATTAATCCATACATTTTCTTTGTTTTTAGGGTAACATCAATGCCCCTAAATCATTCTATCTTAGAATAACTTTTGTTTTTATTTGTAATTTTTGTTTTCTAGTAACGGTTATGTGTATTGGAAAGAAAAAGTGATTGTGGGTATCGTACACATGTTGTGCAATCGGTAGTTGTAACCAAGTGCACGACCACATGTGTTAACTAACACAAATTTTTACATATACATATATAGTTTTTGTGTATTATGGAGCAGTGCAATTTCTACATAATATATGTACAAATTTGTGTTTTCTTTCCTTTTTTTGAGAATACTTTCTCTTTTTTATGGTAACATCGAGCCCCTAATTCATTTGACCTTAGAACAATTTTTGTGTGTGTTTGCTTTTGTCTTTTAGTTTATGACTATGTACCCTTTTGTCGCCATTGTCATCAACACCCATAACTCACTCTTACTGTGCCCGTCAACTTTGGGATTCTTCGCCGCCTAGCCACGCGCCATGCCGCGTCTAGCATCTCGCTCTTCGCGGACGATGTGGTCATCTTCTACCACCCAGATCCAGCCGAGTTGCACACTCTCTGTGAGCTCTTAGAAACTTTCGGCCATGCTTCTGGTCTCCACACCAATTTCCTCAAATGCTCGGCAACCCCGATCTAGTGCGCGCATGAGGTTGCCACCGAGGTGGGCACGCTCCTCAGATGCCCTGTCTCCGCCTTCCCAATCAAATACCTCGGCTTGCTGCTCTTAGTTCGCAAGGTGTCCTCCGCCTCTCTAATACCCTTGGTCGATCAGCTGGTGAGCAAGTTGGCCACCTAGAAGGCCTCTCTCCTCTCTCACGGGGAGCGCCTGGCCCTGGTCCGGCACATAATCTCTGCTATGCTGGTTCATGTCTTGATTGTGATGGCCCTGAACCCCACTATCCTCAAGCTGGTCACGCGCATTATCTGTGATTTCCTATGGCAGGGGCAAGGATGTTAAGGCTGGCCATTGCCTTGTCAATTGGGCCAAACTTTGTCGCCCCTGCAGTTTGGAGTGCTCCGAACCAGGTGGCTCTGGCTTCAAGCAACCAATACTTCTCGGCCCTGGCGGCACTTGCGTCTTCCTTGCGAACCAGAGGTGCAACAAATCTTCCGTGCCTCGACGACCTGGATCTTGGGCGATGGCAAGCAATGTCGTTTCTGGACAGAATCTTGGACCTCACGCCCTCTCTCACAGTGTTGGTTACCCGACGACGCCGGTGCACTAGGCTTGTTGGCGAGGCCATTCACGACTGTGCCTGGTCTCCGACATCCACGATGCCCTGGGGGTGGCGACCACGGTCCAATATGTTGATGTTTGGTGCATGCTTCAACGGATTGTCCTCTCTAATACCCCGAACAAGATCCTCTGGCGGTGGACTACGAACGGAATATACTCGGCCACGTCTTATTACCAAGCTCTTGATAACCCACAAGTATAGGGGATCGCAACAGTTTTCGAGGGTAGAGTATTCAATCCAAATTTATTGATTCGATACAAGGGGAGCCAAAGAATATTCTCAAGTATTAGCAGCTGAGTTGTCAATTCAACCACACCTGGAAACTTAATATCTGCAGCAAAGTATTTAGTATCAAAGTAATATGATAGTAGTGGTAACGATAACAAAAGGTAACGGTAGCAAAAGCAATATTTTTGGATTTTATAGTGATTATAACAATAGCAGCTGATGAAGCTATGTACCTAGGGTAGGGTCACGGACCTTTCCTAACTGCCCTACCCAAGGACACCTCTAGAATAAATCACCTTTCAATCGACTTGGAGGTGTTCCACTCGACAGACTCGAAGACACTCGACCAAGAAGCAATTACTCGACCAAGATCCAACCACTCGACGGCCAGGAGACCTAAAGTCACTCCGCACGCTAACGGTCGGTCATTAAGTAGCTTTTATGGTCATCATAGCACTTTATTGCTAGCGTTATCAGTAATGCCCTACCTTAATGTACATTGAACCCTTCGTAACATGGGCTGGCCGGGGTCCTGGCGCACTCTATATAAGCCACCCCCCTCCTCCGAGACAAGGGTTCGCACTTCTGTAACTCATACACACATAATCTAGTCGACCGCCTCCAGGCTCCGAGACGTAGGGCTTTTACTTCTTCCGAGAAGGGCCTGACGTAAACCTTGCGTCCTTACAACCTGTCCATAGCTAAGACATCGCCTCTCCATACTTACCCCCCTACATTACTGTCAGACTTAGAACCACGACAGTTGGCGCCCACCTTGGGGCAGGTGTTTTAGCGTTTTGTTGGAGGAGTTGCGATCTTTTCCGACCCGAATCATCATGGTTTTCGACGGAGTTTTGGTGGAGGGCCGCGAGATCCGTCTCGGCGCGCTCACGTTCATCGCCGACGACTCCGCCTGGCTTCAGGAGGCTCCGCTCGACGTGGACGCGCTCCCTGTCTGCGGGGCAACGCACTTTAGCGCGTGCGTCCGCGGCGTTCTCCTGCGGCAATCGTCGACCCCCTACCGGTCGGCTCCTGTGTTGTCCTCCCTCCCCGCTTCCCGCCGGTGCAAGCGCTCCGGTCGGTCAAGGCTTCGGCGGTGGGTGAGACACGCAGTGGTCCGTCAGTCGGCCACCCCTCAAGTCGCGGCGATCGAGCCCGACGAATCCCTCTACGGCCTGTTCGACTGGCTCCGAAGAGACTGCATCTGAGTGCGACAGCAGCGATCCGGCGGCGGAGGTTCTGATGGTCGATGGACCGCCTAGTCCCCCCGGTTTTACCCGCACCGATGGAGGCGCAGGAGGAGGCGACCCGTCGCGTCCCCATGAGGAGTATCTTCCCGAGCCTCTCACGTCGCTGCAGAGAGAAGAACTTCGCCGCCGAAACATGGATGCGTTGCACACTCCTATCGTTGGAGAAACCCCCGAGGCTCGCGTCTTGGAGGACGCGCGCCTGGCAAACTTGGCCAAGCGCACTCGACTGGAGAACCTCCAGCGAGCACTCGACGAGCGGGCGCGACAACGGGTTCCCGAATCCAGTCGACGTCAGCTCTTCCCGCCCCCGCATGTATATCGGACTTCGATTCAGAATTTAGCAATTGCGGCCCGTATAGTGGAGTCGATTCAGCCTTCCCAGTCGGAGGCTGGCAGAGGCTTGCTGCAGATCAGAGTGTTACTCCGGGCAGCAGGAGATCAGAATTCCGCTGTTTCTCAGTCGCGGAACAGAATTCACAGCAGATCCGTTGCTGCGGACACAGTCCAGTCGGCTCACAGCCCGAGATCGCCCCCGAGGCGTGAGGGACGTGGAGACCGGCATGACCAGTACGGGAACCATGAGCAGTATGATCACCGAGTCGATTGTGACGGTCGACGTCGAGTGCCCACGCCTCCCCCGAGGAGCGGGTCGTATGTGCCTCGTCAGCAGGATGACAGGCGCCCTCATAGTGGTGGGCGAAGGATTCCAGTCGACCCCAGAGGGCCAGGCTTTGACGCGAGATCCATCCTCGTCCAAGGTCTGGTCGACAGGAACAGGGCTCACCGAGAAGGCCACGACAGAGATGCGCCTGCCAGTAGAAGAGTACATGTTTCGGGGCCAGAGTGCTTTAGTAGAGCCATCAGGGCTGCTGCGATTCCTCCCAATTTCAGGTTGGCGACTGGAGCCAGTAAGTTCACTAGCGAGTCCAAGCCCAATACTTGGCTTGAGGACTACCGAGTGGCCGTCCAGACTGGCGGCGGCAATGATGAAGTGGCCATGAAGCACCTGCCTCTCATGTTGGAGGGCTCGGCCAGAGCGTGGCTAAACCAGTTAGCACCTAGCAACATTTACACTTGGGAAGATCTCTCCCGAGTGTTCGTCACCACATTTGAAGGAACATGCAAGCGACCGACAGGACTGACGGAACTGCGGTCTTGTGTGCAAAAGCCGAATGAAACTTTGAGGGATTACATCCAGAGATGGATCACGTTACATCACTCGGTGGAGAATGTGCCTGACCACCAAGCAGTTTGTGCCTTCAAGGAAGGCGTCAAGTACAGAGAACTGAATTTGAAATTCGGTCGAACCGGAGATATGTCCCTGAATCGGATGATGGAGATTGCCACCAAGTACGCTAATGGCGAAGATGAGGATCGACTCAGGAGTGGCAAGCTCAAGTCAGTCGCCCAAGGAACCGGAGGCAATTCCAATCGAAAACAGAAGCGGAAAGCCGAGCCAGCGGCTCCCGGGGAAGCCTTAGCTTTGGCCCAAGGAAAGTCTAAAGGGAAACCTAAAGGGCCTTGGAACCCCAAAAAGGTTAAAGACCAGGAGGGAAATGATGTGTTGGACTTACCGTGTCTCGTCCACACAAAGAAAGATGAAGAGGGTAATTTTATTTACCCGAAACATACCACTCGGCAGTGTCGACTCTTGATCCAGCAGTTCCAGGGCAAGCAGCCCAAGGGTAAGGAAAAGGAGTCAGACAAGGTCGAGGACAAAGAGGACAGCGATGACGGATACCCTCAAGTCAATTCCACCCTGATGATTTTTGCTGATGTTGAGAGCAAAAGCCGACTGAAAGTTATTAACTGAGAGGTGAATATGGTCGCTCCGGCGACACCTAGTTACCTGAAATGGTCTCAGACTGCCATAACATTCGACCAGTCCGACCACCCAACGCACATCGCCACCCCTGGGAGGCAAGCTTTGGCGGTCGACCCAGTTGTTGAAGGCACTCGACTGACCAAAGTCCTGATGGATGGTGGCAGTGGTTTGAACATATTATACGCTGAGACGTTGAAGGGGATGGGCATTCCGATGTCCAGACTCAGTGCCAGCAACATGAGTTTCCATGGAGTCATTCCTGGGAAGAAGGCTGAATCACTCGGCCAGATTGCTCTTGATGTGGTTTTCGGTGATTCCAAGAATAACCGCAAAGAAAAGTTGACATTTGAAGTTGTAGACTTCCAGAGTGCCTATCACGCTATTTTGGGCAGGCCGGCTTATGCACGCTTCATGGCCCGACCATGTTACGTGTATCTCAAATTGAAGATGCGTGGCCCCAAAGGTGTGATCACCATTACGGGCAATCGGAAGAAAGCGGAAGAATGTTTTCAGAAGGGTTCAAAGATCGCCGACGCACAGATGGCAGTGGTGGAGTTGCAGGAATACCAGAAGACTGCAGACCCGAGTGATCTGTTGCGAGCCAAGAAGCCCGCTACAGAGTCAGCTTTCCAGTCGACTGGCGACACGAAGATAGCTCACATCCACCAGACCGACCCCAGCGCCGCCCCGACTCATATCTCGACAACACTCAACTCCAAATAGGAAGAAGCGCTCATCCAGTTCCTCCGTGAGAACTGGGACATCTTCGCATGGAAGCCTTCTGACATGCCAGGTGTTCCCAGGGAGTTGGCTGAGCATCGCCTGAGAGTCGACTCAAAAGTAAAACCTGTCAAGGAACATCTTCGATGGTCCGCCGTTCAAAAGAGAAAAGCTATTGGCGAAGAGGTGGCTCGGCTCCTAGCAGCGGAGTTCATCCGAGAAATCTACCACTCCGAGTGGCTCGCCAACGTTGTCATGGTCCCCAAGAAGGAAAAGTCACTTCGCATGTGCATTGACTTTAAACATATCAATCGGGCCTGCCCGAAAGATCATTTTCCTCTCCCCCGCATCGACCAGATAGTCGACTCGACTGCGGGATGTGAGCGACTGTCTTTCTTAGACGCCTATTCCGGGTACCATCAGATCCGTCTGTATGGACCTGACGAGATCAAGACAGCTTTCATCACTCCATTCGGGTGCTTCTGTTATGTTACCATGCCGTTCGGCCTCAAGAATGCCGGAGCCACATTCATGAGGATGATTCGGAAGTGTTTACTCACTCAAATCAGTCGGAACGTGGAAGCATACATGGATGATATTGTGGTCAAGTCACGGAAGAGTTCCGACCTGCTGACTGACCTTGCTGAAACCTTTGCCAACCTCAGGAGGTATGATATCAAGCTTAATCCATCAAAGTGTACATTCGGAGTCCCTGGCGGAAAGTTACTCGGCTTTCTCGTTTCCGAACGGGGAATCAACGCCAATCCAGAAAAAGTTGGCACTATACTCCGAATGAAAAGCCCTGTGCGAGTGCACGACGTCCAGAAGCTTACTGGTTGTTTGGCCACCCTAAGTCGATTCATATCTCGTCTCGGTGAAAAGGCATTACCTCTTTACCGATTTATGAAGAAGTCCGACAAGTTCGAGTGGACTCCTGAAGCTGATGCAGCGTTTGCAGAGCTCAAAGCTCTGCTCTCCACCCAGCCGGTGCTTGCTGCCCCAATCAGCAAAGAGCCTTTGCTGCTTTACATTGCAGCCACAGGACAAGTCGTTAGTACGGTACTTACGGTCGAGCGGGAAGAAGAAGGGAAAACCTTCAAAGTTCAGCGCCCAGTATATTATATTTCTGAAGTCCTGACCCCATCGAAGCAAAGATATCCTCACTATCAGAAGCTTGTATATGGGATTTATATGACCACCAAGAAAGTTGCTCACTACTTCTTTAATCATTCCATTACAGTCGTCAGCGACGCTCCATTGTCAGAGATCCTGCATAACAGGGATGCAACCAGTCGAGTGGCAAAATGGGCGATCGAACTCCTTCCCCTAGATATCAAGTTTGAGGCAAAGAAAGCTATCAAGTCCCAGGCAATCGCGGATTTTGTCGCCGAGTGGATTGAACAACAACTGCCAACTCAGGTTCACTCGGAGCATTGGACCATGTTCTTTGACGGTTCCAAGATGCTAAGTGGTTCCAGCGCCGGATTGGTGTTGATCTCCCCCAGAGGAGATAAACTCAGATATGTTCTTCAAATCCACTTTGATTCCTCTAACAACGAGGCAGAATACGAAGCACTTTTATATGGGTTGCGCATGGCCATTTCACTCGGCGTCCGTCGCCTCATGGTCTATGGCGACTCAGATTTGGCGGTCAATCAAGTGATGAAGGAATGGGACGTCAAAAGTCCAGCCATGACTGGTTATTGCAATGCAGTGAGAAAGCTGGAGAAGAAATTTGAGGGGTTAGAGCTTCACCACATACCCCGACTGAAAAATCAAGCAGCTGATGATCTGGCAAAAATAGGTTCCAAAAGAGAAGCCATTCCCAGCAATGTGTTTATGGAACATATCCACACACCATCAGTCCAGGAGGATCCCTTCGCTGAAGAGGCCCCGCAGCCAAAAAGTGCCACGGATCAGAGTGAAGTTGAAGTTCCGGCTGTGGTCGACCTGGTCATGGAAGTCTTGGTTTTCACTCCCGTCTGGACAGAACCGTACATCGCGTACATCCTAAGGAAAGAACTCCTAGAAGACGAAGAAGAGGCTCGATAGATCGTCCGTCGATCCAAGGCCTTTACAGTCATAAAGGGATAGTTATATAGAGAAAGCGCAACTGGGGTCGGCCAGAAGTGTGTTACACCAGAAGAAGGTCAGATGATCCTTAACGATATCCACTCGGGGACCTGTGGTCATCATGCGTCCTCTCGGACCACTGTGGCTAAAGCATACCAAGCGGGGTTCTACTGGCCAAGAGCCAATGAGATGGCGAAAGAGATAGTCGACAAATGTGAAGGATGTCAGTATTACTCCAATATGCCGCACAAGCCCGCGTCAGCCCTGAAAACCATTCCACTCGTCTGGCCCTTCGCTATTTGGGGGCTAGACATGGTTGGACCACGGAGAACAGACAGGAGCGGCTTCACTCATGTGCTGGTAGCAGTCGACAAGTTCACCAAATGGATTGAAGCCAAGCCTATCAAGAATCTTGATGCTTGCACCGCTATCCGTTTCATCAGAGAGTTGATATTCAGATATGGAGTTCCACACAGCATCATCACCGACAACGGGTCAAACTTCGATTCCGACAAATTCAGGGCCTTCTGCGCCTCTCAGGGCACTCGGGTCGACTATGCTTCAGTCGCTCACCCCCAGTCGAATGGGCAAGCAGAAAGGGCAAACGGCCTAATTCTCAAAGGACTGAAACCCCGATTGATGCACGATCTCAAGCACGCAGCAGGTGCATGGGTCGACGAGCTTCCATCAGTCCTTTGGGGATTGAGGACAACCTCGAATCGATCGACCAGAAGAACCCCATTCTTTCTAGTCTACGGAGCCGAGGCAGTCTTACCGAGTGACCTGCTTCACAACGCTCCCAGAGTTGAGCTCTACTCAGAAGATGAGGCAGAACAAGCCCGGCAGGACGCAGTCGACCTCCTAGAAGAAGAAAGAGAAATGGCCTTGATTCGATCGACCATCTATCAGCAAGACTTGCGTCGATTCCATGCCAGAAACGTGAAGAGCCGAGCCTTCCAAGAAGGAGACTTAGTCCTCCGAGTGGATCAGCAGAAACCACACAAGCTCGCTCCTACTTGGGAAGGCCCCTTCATAGTCACCAGAGTCCTCCACAATGGAGCATACCACCTCTACAATGTCGATCGCCAGATTGATGAGCCACGAGCCTGGAATGCGGAGCTACTCCGCCCCTTTTATACTTGAATTCTCACTCGGATGAGATGTAATAAGAAAAACTCATGTAGTTTATTTATCAAAGATAAGAGCGTTATAATTTTCCCAGTGATTATTATTGTTTTCCCCCAGTGGGTGGCTTAGCTGCGAATCCGCTTCGCCTAAGTTTGTAAAAACAGTTTCCTACCGAGTGGCGAGCCAGCCTCCCACTCAGGGGCTTAGCGGCGAATCCGTTTTTCCTAAGGTTGAAAAAATCCTACTGAGTGGAGAGCAATCCTCCCACTCGGGGGCTTAGCTGCAGTCCAGTACTCTCCTAAGTTCTCTCGCTTGGAGACTTAGCTGCAGTCAGGCACTCGCCTAAGTTTGAAAAAATCCTACCGAGTGGAGAGCAATCCTCCCACTCGGGGGCTTAGCTGCAGTCCAGTACTCGCCTAAGTTCTCTCACTTGGAGACTTAGTTGCAGTCAGGCACTCGCCTAAGTTTGAAAAAATCCTACCGAGTGGAGAGCAATCCTCCCAGTCGGGGGCTTAGCTACAGTCCAGTACTCGCCTAAGTTCTCTCACTAGAAGACTTAGCTGCAGTCAGGCACTCGCCTAAGTTTGAAAAATCCTACCGAGTGGAGAGCAATCCTCCCACTCGGGGGCTTAGCTGTAGTCCAGTACTCGCCTAAGTTCTCTCACTAGAAGACTTAGCTGCAGTCAGGCACTCACCTAAGTTTGAAAAAATCCTACCGAGTGGAGAGCAATCCTCCCACTCGGGGGCTTAGCTGCAGTCCAGTACTCGCCTAAGTTCTCTCACTTGGAGACTTAGCTGCAGTCAGACACTCGCCTAAGTTTGAAAAAATCCTACCGAGTGGAGAGCAATCCTCCCACTCGGGGGCTTAGCTGTAGTCCAGTACTCGCCTAAGTTCTCCCACTTAGAGACTTAGCTGCAGTCAGGCACTCGCCTAAGTTTGAAAAAATCCTACCGAGTGGACAGCAATCCTCCCACTCGGGAGCTTAGCTGCAGTCCAGTACTCGCCTAGGTTCTCTCACTAGGAGACTTAGCTGCAGTCCGGCACTCGCCTAAGTTTAAAAAAAATCCTACCGATTGGAGAGGATCCTCCCACTCGGGGGCTTAGCTGCAGTCCAATACTCGCCTAAGTACGAAACACATCTCAATCCTCAAGGACGACGAGGGGCAGGTCGACTGCCACCTTCTCCTGGAGAGCTTCGCCACAAATACAAGACATGGGTCGACTGCCAGCAGTCCACCGTAGTCTCCACCAGCAGTCGACTGCTTCCCTCTCCTTCGGAACTGCGCTGCGAGTGCAAAAGTTGTCTCGAATGAAGAATGGGTTCACTCAGCAGGAGATTCATAAAGATATTCAACGGTAAACCAAGTTCAGATAAATTCTAAAGGTTCCCGACCACAGATCGAAGTACTCGGGCATGCAGCCCGAAAAAGTTTAACGGTTACAAAAACCACTCGGCATTCCGAGGCAAATTTAAGGTGGGACATAAGAGTTTTTTCACTCCGCGGGAGGAGGGCTGGCAGGATCGACGAACTCATCCAGGTCGACACCGTCGGCTATCCGAGTGGCTGCAGCGATGAAAGTCTCCATAAAGGTTCGGAAGTCATGCTTCTGGGTGTTGGCGACCTTAATTGCTGCCAGCTTGTCTTGTCGCACCTCCTTGCAGTGGACACGAACCAAGGACAGAGCCACATCAGCGCCACACCGAGCAGAAGACTTCTTCCACTCCTGCACTCGGTCAGGGATTCCGCTAAGTCGAGTCATTAGAGACTCGAGATCGTTTTGGAGCGTAGCCTCTGACCAAAGTGCCGGGTCGATCCATGACATGGCGACCTTCAGTCGAGCCAAGTAGTCCATGGCACCGTCAATGCAAGATTCCAGTCGGAGCAGATTCATGGCAGTTTCATCTTTCACGGGAGAGTTGATTGGATCCAAACCTGGTTCGATCCGCCCGATCTCCTCTTCAAAGTTCTGGCAAAACTCTGCATTCACGATCCAAGGATAAGTCAATTTTCATACACTGAGTCGACACAAAAAAAGAAAACACCAGTCGGAACTAAATGTGCACCTTCAAGCTTGATGTACAACTTCTTGGCGAGGCTCCTCTAGTAGCTCTCCAGATCGTCCCTCCTGCGAGCGATGCCTTCCATCTTTTCGTTCAGGTTGAGGTTATCCTTCTTCCAACGTGTACACTCCCTGTTGGCTTCATTCAGAGCGCTCTTCAGCCTGGTATTCTCTTCTTCTAACTGGCCGACCGAAGCCAGCTTCTGTTCGGCCAGAGCGGTCTTGTCGTCAGCCTCCTTACGGGCAGCAGCCAAGTCCTGATCCTTCTTCGCCAGAGCTTCTCTCAGTTTTTCTGCAAAGAAATGATGATTGATTCGGAAATAGCAGAAGGATACTCAAGCCTAAAACTAACCAGTCGACAAAATCGTCTTACCTGCGGCGCCGTCTCTGACCTTTTGCAGCTCTGTCCTGGCCAGCTCCAAATCAAGGTTCAGTTGAATCTGCTGCTTCTCCAAGTCAGCAAAGTGAGCTCCAAGATCGCAAGATTTCTGAAATCAAAGGGGAGAATTTATCGTTACAGCAAAAAAACAAAGGCAATAAATACTAAGACTACAGTCGACTGCCAGCAGTCCACCATAGTCTTGGGGACTACACCCAGTGGGTGCACTTAGCGTGCCCCCACCGGTTCTGATCCCACTCGACCGGCCCGCTGAAGTCGAGTGGAAGAGACAAACTACCAGTTTGGTTTATACATTCGCCAAAATACAAAGACTACAGTCGACTGCCAGCAGTCCACCGTAGTCTCCACTAGTCCAAAACTTCAATCGACGCACCCAGTGGGTGTACAGATGCAAAGATTTTTGAAAAGAATCTTCAGATAGCCGACTAACCTAAACGTTGCTCTGGAGAGCCGAGCTGGCATCATAGGCGGCTTGGCTGGCATCCCGCACCATCTTCATCTTCTCCATCATAATGCCCGCCTGGCGTATGGCTTCCCTAGCAGCATTCACCTCGTCCTCTGGGACATGATGGGTCGCAAAAACTGAAGGCGGGTCGACAGGGGCCTGAGCAGTCGAAGAAGAAGGCAAGGCACTCGATAGGGGCTCCGCGAAGGTAACAGAACCCCGATTGACGTCACCAGTGTCCTGAACGACTGGTTCCGCCCTCAGCGTCGACTGTAGCGCCTCACTTACAGGAGCTCGCCTACACTTCCTCGTCAAAGACCTCTCGGGCTCTTCATCTTCATCAGGGAGGTCAATAATGTTGGGAGCTGTGCAAAGCTCAAATTGCCAAAATCACGTCACCAAGTGATGCATGATGTAGTTGAATCGACCAAAGAAAGATAGTATGGCAGAAATCATACCCGGATTAGAAGTGACCGCATCCTCCATCACCTCATCATCATCCCTGTAAGCTGAGGTCCCGGAAGTGGCAGAGCTAACAATTCCAAAGTTCGTCCAGTTAAAACAAGAAAAACAAACAGCGCGGAGCGTCGAGTGAATACAAGGAGATACACTCACGCGGAGGCGACAGGGATATCGATCTTGATCTTTGGCAGCGCCTTCCGAGTCTTCGGCTCTGCAACTTTGGGGTGCTTTGGCGCCTTCTCAGTCGGGGTTGGTGAAGAGACCCGAGGACGCTTCGAAGACTGACCAGCCTGAGCAGTTGCCTTGTCGCGAGCACTCGGCCGTTCTTGGTCAAGCTTGGATCGTCTCTCTATGCGAGGAGGCAACTCGACTTCTTCCCCATCACTTGAGTCGTCACTTCCACCATCCCCTTCACCATCGGAAGTCCACTCGCCACTTTCGCCACCACTCGCCTCGCCTTCCAGAGCTTGCTCTTGCTCCCCGTTGGGCATCGAATACATTTCAATAATGGCCTGAAAGAAAGCAGGGAGAACAAAGTCAGTCGATGCAATACAGACAGCTGCGCGAGTGAATTCAGATTACAAGCAAAAACTCAGAATCAGACCTGCTCTGGTGCACGCGACTGGTCGAATGGGGGAACTCTCCTGGCTCCTCTGGGATTGTCCTTGTTCCCGGTAATGCTCGACAGCCACTTCTCCAGCGTGTCGTCATCGACCTCCTCCGGGTGGATCCGAGTGGAGTCTTCTAGACCCGAATACATCCACATCGGGTGGTCTCGGGCTTGGAGAGGCTGGATGCGCCGCTGAAGGAAGACCTCCAAGAGATCCATACCAGTGACCCCGTCACGAATGAGCTGGACCACTCGGTTGACCAACACCTTCACGTGCGCCTTCTCCTCCGGGAGCACCTTCAAAGGGGAGGGTTTTTCCACTCGGTCCATGGTAAAGGGAGGGAGGCCAGTCGATTGCCCTGGCGTCGACTGGTCTTTGCAGTAGAACCAGGTCGACTGCCATCCGCGAACTGAATCGAGAAGAATAATGGTCGGAAAGGAGCTTTTTCCCCTCGTCTGGATGCCAAGACCCCCACACATCTGGATCACTTGGGTCCTCTCGTCACTCGGATTAGCCTTTTTCACTGTTTGGGAGCGACAAGTGAAAATATGCTTGAAAAGACCCCAGTGAGGTCGACAACCCAAGAAGTTCTCACACAAGGAAATGAACGCGGCAAGGTAAATGATTGAGTTGGGGGTAAAATGGTGGAGTTGAGCCCCAAAGAAGTTCAGAAACCCTCGGAAGAAAGGATGAGGGGGCAAGGAAAACCCACGGTCGACGTGGGTGGCAAGAAGAACGCGCTCACCCTCCCGGGGTTGCGGCTCGGATTCCTTCCCCGGAAGCCGCGCCGAGTCATAGGGGATCAGCCGTCCCTCGGCCATGTCATCGAGGTCTTCTTGGGAGATCCTCGAGTGGATCCAGTCACCCTGGATCCAACCCTTCGGCAGGCCAGGCCACGAGGAAGATCCGCCCCGGCTCGTCGCCTTCCCCTTTGACCTCGCCGTCACCTTCTTTGCCCGCTCTAGAGCCACTGTCTTCTCCTTCACCATTGTCGCCGACGAGACGCGTGTGGCGCGGTGGCACTGGAGCGAGAGCGAGCGCAGAGGAGAGGCGCGAGGAGGAGAAGAGATAATGGGGTGCGCTATTCGGGAGACTCCAGTCCAACGCCTTATATGAGGCCGCTTCCGAGTGGCTGACAGGTAGGCCCAGATGGCTCTGTCAAATCCCGTAACGACCGCACGAGCGATACGTGGCGAAAAAGGTGGCGTGGGGATCGAGGCGGCTCCGCTCTATCTCGTCCAATTACTATGGCCTCCCCCGTCCCGCGCGCTTCCCAAAATTCGGATCCCACTAAATCCGCGGGCAGCAAATAACTTGTCAGACCAAAGATCTCCTCCGCATCGTCACTCGCAGCCTTACAAGTAAAGAAACTCACTTGGTGAAGAATTAAGAATGGATCAAGGCGACTGAAAAGGGAGTTGCTGTCATCACTCAGGTCCGTTGATCCGAAACAAGATATGCTCACGGCATAGAAAACAAGTCGGAGAAGTCCTCAACTCCTTCCCCACTCAAACCTCGATCCATTCGGGGGCTAATGATGAAGCTATGTACCTAGGGTAGGGTCACGGACCTGTCCTAACTGCCCTACCCAAGGACACCTCTAGAATAAATCACCTTTCAATCGACTTGGAGGTGTTCCACTTGATAGACTCGAAGACATTCGACCAAGAAGCAATTACTCGACCAAGATCCAACCACTCGACGGCCAGGAGACCTAAAGTCACTCCGCACGCTAACGGTCGGTCATTAAGTAGCTTTTATGGTCATCATAGCACTTTATTGCTAGCGTTATCAGTAACGCCCTACCTTAATGTACATTGAACCCTTCGTAACGTGGGCTGGCCGGGGTCCTAGCGCACTCTATATAAGCCACCCCCTCCTCCGAGACAAGGGTTCGCACTTCTGTAACTCATACACACATAATCCAGTCGACCGCCTCCGGGCTCCGAGATGTAGGGCTTTTACTTCTTCCGAGAAGGGCCTGAACTCGTAAACCTTGCGTCCTTACAACCTCTCTATAGCTAAGACCTCGCCTCTCCATAATTACCCCCCTACATTACTGTCAGACTTAGAACCACGACAGCAGCGGAAAAGTAAATAAGCGAAGAATAATATATGAAAAGCTCGTAGGCATTGGATCGGTGATGGAGAATTATGCCGGATGTGATCGATCATGTAACAGTCATAACCTAGGGTGACACAGAACTAGCTCCAGTTCATCAATGTGATGTAGGCATGTATTCCGAATATACTCATACGTGCCTATGGAAAAGAACTTGCATGACATCTTTTATCCTACCCTCCCGTCGCAGCGGGGTCCTATTGGAAACTAAGGGATATTAAGGCCTCCTTTTAATAGAGTACCGGACCAAAGCATTAACACATAGTGAGTACATGAACTCCTCAAACTACGGTCATCACCGGGAGTGGTCCCGATTATTGTCACTTCGGAGTTGCCGGATCATAACACATAGTAGGTGACTATAGACTTGCAAGATAGGATGAAGAACTCACATATATTCATGAAAACATAATAGGTTCAGATCTGAAATCATGGCACTCAGGCCCTAGTGACAAGCATTAAGCATAGCAAAGTCATAGCAACATCAATCTCGAAACATAGTGGATACTAGGGATCAAACCCTAACAAAACTAACTCGATTACATGATAAATCTCATCCAACCCATCACCGTCCGGCAAGCCTACAATGGAATTACTCACGCACGGCGGTGAGCATCATGAAATTGGTGATGGAGGAAGGTTGATGATGATGATGGCGACGGATTCCCCTCTCTGAAGCCCCGAACGGACTCCGGATCAGCCCTCCCGAGAGAGTTTAGGGCTTGGCGTAGCTCCGTATCATAAAACGCGATGAATCCTTCTCTCTGATTTTTTTTCTCCTTGAAAGTGAATATATGGAGTCAAGGTTGAGGTCGGTGGAGCGTCAGGGGGCCCACAAGGCAGGGGCGCGCCCAGGGGGGTAGGGCGCGCCTCCCACCCTCATGGACAGGGTGTGGGCCCCCTGATGTGGATCTTTCTTCTAGTATTTTTATATATTACAAAATAATTCTCCGTTGATTTTCAGGTCATTCCGAGAACTTTTATTTCTGCACAAAAATAACACCATGGCAATTCTGCTAAAAACAACGTCAGTCTGGGTTAGTTCCATTCAAATCATGCAAGTTAGAGTCCAAAACAAGGGCAAAAGTGTTTGGGAAAGTAGATACGATGGAGACATATCAACTCCCCCAAGCTTAAACCTTTGCTTGTCCTCAAGCAATTCAGTTGATAAACTGAAAGTGATAAAGAAAAACTTTTACAAACTCTGTTTTCTGTTGTTGTTGTAAATATGTAAAGCCAGCATTCAGGTTTTCAGCAAAGATTATGAACTAACCATATTCACAATAACACTTAGGTCTCATGTTTACTCATATCAATGACATAATCAACTAGCGAGCAATAATAATAAATCTCGGATGACAACACTTTCTCAAAACAATCATAATATGATATGACAAGATGGTATCTCGCTAGCCCTTTCTGAGACCGCAAAACATAAATGCAGAGCACCTTTAAAGATCAAGGACTCACTAGACATTGTAATTCATGGTAAAAGAGATCCAGTCAAGTCATACTCAATGTAAACTAACGGTTGCAAGGGCATTTTTATCTCTAAGGTGTTTTGGTGATTGATGATAATGCTTTTGTGGACTAATCTATGCCTTGAGTTTCCCAGACGTTTCATCGCTAGGCACAAGACGGTTTGGTGCTCCTCGAAGACTATTGAAGACGGTGTTTTTCTACGTTTCTTTTTGGTGGATTTGAGTCATAGGAAAGTCGTACTATTAAGAGGGGGTCTGCGTCGGAAAGGTTCAGGTGGAATCATCACATACACGTTTTCTTCCTTGTCTCCTCCTTTCCCATTCGCATTGGAGCATCCTCCATTTATCCTGTTTGCTTTGTCTTGGTTGCTGATGATGGGCTTGCGGTAGTACTGCTCCCTGGAGCGGTAGTACCGCAGGCACCTGCGGTAGTACCGTACTTCGGCGCGGTAGTACCGCAGGAGCCCACGGTAGTACCGCTCCTCCGAAGCCGTAGTACCGTGGCCCCCAGGCCAAGTTCCGCTTCATCGCGATAGTAGGGGCGGATGTAATTTTTTACATCCGCGCCTCCACGGTAGTACCGCACCTCGTGCGCGGTAGTACCGCGCGTGGCCTGGCTCAGCTGTCAGGTGGTAGTACCGCTCCTCAGCGATAGTACTGTATCAGATTTTTGCATCGTCTGTTTTCCAGCGGAAGTAGGCACGGATGTATTTTTATTCATCCGCGCTCTTCCCAGGCTAGGAGTTTCCTGCCTTCACTTGTCTCTCTCCCCACCATCTCTCTCTCTCTCGCTCAAGAACGGCGCCGGAGGTCCTCGCCGGATCTCCTTCTCCGGCCACTCTCCTCGGATTCCGACCGTGGGATCGTTCCCCACCACTTCCTCTTGCCATGGAACAAGGTTTCTCCCCAAATCCCTCTCTTCCTTGGTTGTTCTTTCACTTCTAGGTTTTTGGGGAGATGCATGTTGTTCTTGAGATTTTAGGCCAAATCTTTGCAAGAGTAGGATGTAGGAGAGTCATGTTGCATAGAAATTATACTTGATATATTGTCCCGTGGTAGATTTGATCAACCGTAGTACCGCCGTGGTTTCGCGGTTCTTCTCAGATTCAGAAGTGGTTTAGATCTGACGCGGTGCGGTACTACCGCGCCTCTTGTGCGGTACTACCGCTAGTTCGGTACTATCGCCCGTCCGGTGCGGTACTACCGCACGTGATGTGGCACTAAGCTCTTACTACCGCTCCAAGCCACGGTACTACCGTGACCTCACACGGTACTACCGTGACTAGGAGTGGTACTAAAATTTTAGTACCGCACGACCTGGCAGTACTACCGTTGGTGTCCAATCTCTCTCGTGGCAATTACCACATGTGCTTTATACTTGTTTCTCTTGTTTTTCTAAGGTCTTTGCATTGATTCTTCTCGCTCTTTGTGTGTGCTTTCTCTTGTTTCTTAGGTGGTGGCTCTTGTCGTTCCAATCCCAGTCGTGACACTGGCTCCAAGCGACTGCGCAATCATCAAGATGAAGCACCAGAGGGCTCCAGTGCCCCCAAGCGCAATGTCAAGACCACCACTAGCAAGAACAAGGAACCCGCTAAAGGCATGGACGAGATTCCCCTCGTTGAGTACATCGAACGCCGGAAGATCAACCCTTATGTGAATGCTCGTGCTATCCTCAGAGGCAGTGAATTGTTTTGGACCAAGCAGCAGACTCTCATTTATATGGATGTAATCAAGAACAAGCAAAATACCTACGTGGATGTCAAGTGGATAGACATGAATCACTTGAGGAAGGACAAGTTTCGTGAGTACTTTGGAGAAGCTCTGGATTTGGTGGAGCAGTTCGGTATTGAACATGTGATCTCTTTCCACCTTGACTATGGCTCTGAGCTTATCTGTCAGTTATTTGCCTTAGTTTATTTTCACCCCGGGGAGGAGCGGAGGATGACCTGGATGACCAATGGCCGTCAGTTGACTGCTACCTGGAAGGAGTTCATGGATCTGCTCCAAGTTCCTGATGACGGGCTCACCACACCTGTTGGTGTTCGCCCCCATGCCAATCCTGAGTCTGCTAGCCAAAACAAGATACAGCCGTTCTATGTTGAGAAGGTGCTTCCCAGTGGCAAGTCGACATGGGTGCTGAACTCCTTTCTGGATACCATGCATCGCATCTTCCGCAACTCTCTGTTCCCTCACATTGGCGACAAGGACAAGGTTCATGCCTATCTGGTGGATATGATGCTCCTGTGCGAGGAGGCACGTGTGTCTCAGACTCAGCCACTTGATGTCTCACACGTCATGTGGTGTGAGCTTCGGTTTGCGGTGTTCACCCGCAAGGTACCTACCTATGGACCATACCTGTTTCTATTGATCTCCGCGACTTGGGAGAAGCTGTACCCTAGTGATGAGTTCCTTGCTCCAAACTGGATTCGGCACCCATCAGTCTCCGTATCAAGCCCAACTGGGCCAACACTACTACTCGTGCTGAGGCGTCTGCTGCTAGGAGGGCTGTTGATGATGAGGAGGCTGGAGCAGAGGATGTTGCTGAGGACCGTGCTGCTAGGTCTTCCCATCCTTCCTCTGAGCCCTCGTGGGCCAAGAAGTTGAAGGACAAGATGAAGACTCTTTTCTGCATGCAAGCAAAGGGGCAGTACAGGAATCACGTGGCATCCAAGGAGAGTCGCTGCCGCAACAAGAAGATTATGAGGGTCTTTGGAGAGGACGTCTCTGGCGGTTCTGAGGAGGTCATCTCGTTAGAGGCTGCATGGATGGCGAAGCAACGCTACAAGTGGACTGATTCCGAGGAGGACATCGAGGAGACCGTCCCCACCGAGTCTGACGAGGAGCTCGAGGAGAGTTTGGGATGATTTCTCTGCCTGAGCCACCCCTTGAGTGTAGGTGTCCTCTCTGCCCTTTTGGCGTCTCGATGCTAAAGGGGAAGAGAGTGTAGGGATTTGCGTGCTTGCGAGTCGCGTGTCGTGTTTGGTGTGTTTGTTTTATCATTTGGACCTCGTTTGCTTTGGTTTGGTCTGCGCCTTTGAGACTTGTCCTTCATATGGTGTAAGACATATGCACTCTATCCTATCTTAGTGAGCTTATGATTGTGCTACTTATGTTATGCTCGTATTTGCTATCTTGTCTAGTGTTAGCCTTACTATTGCAAGATATGCCTTGTCTCTAAAATATAGGGGGAGTTTTGATCCTAGTATGTGTGCCGTGCAGTCCAAAGCACCCATCTAGTTTGCACACATCTAGGGGGAGCCCGTCTATATTCTAGAGAGGAGAGGTTTGCGTTTGCTCAATATTATTTCTCTTTGTGCAAATCCCGTATTGTCAATCCACCAAAAAGGGGGAGATTGTAAGGGCATATTTATCCCTAAGGTGTTTTGGTGATTGATGACAATGCTTTTGCGGACTAATCGTGTGCCTTGAGTTTCCCAGACGTTTCATCGCTAGGCACAAGATGGTTTGGTGCCCCTCGAAGACTATTGAAGATGGTGTTTTTCTACGTTTCTTTTTGGTGGATTTGAGTCGTAGGAAAGTCGTACTATTAAGAGGGGGTCCGCGTCGGAAAGGTTCGGGTGGAATCATCACATACATGTTTTCTTCCTTGTCTCCTCCTTTCCCATTCGCATTGGAACATCCTCCGTTTATCCTCTTTGTTTTGTCCTGGTTGCTGATGATGGGCTTGCGGTAGTACTGCTCCCTGGAGCGGTAGTACCGCAGGCACATGCGGTAGTACCGTACTTCGGCGTGGTAGTACTGCAGGAGCCCACGGTAGTACCGCTCCTCCGAAGTCGTAGTACCGTGGCCCCCAGGCCAAGTGCCGCTTCATCGTGGTAGTAGGGGCGAATGTAATTTTTTACATCCGCCCCTCCGCGGTAGTACCGCATCCCGTGCGCGGTAGTACCGCGCGCGGCCTGGCTCAGCTGCCAGGCGGTAGTACCGCTCCTCAGCGGTAGTACTGTGTCGGATTTTTGCATCATCTGTTTTCTAGCGGAAATAGGCACGGATGTATTTTTATTCATCCGTGCTCTTCCCAGGCTAGGAGTTTCCTGCCTTGCGGTAGTACCGCAATAGGGAGCGGTAGTACCGCGCCTGCGGTAGTACCGCCCTCAGCCCTTGTGCTACAGGTCTGTCCTAGCTCCTCCTGCTGCTGCGGTCGTACCGCGGTCCCTCACGGTAGTGCCGCATGGCCTTGCGGTAGTACCGCTGGTCAGGGGCGGAAGTACTGCATGGCCTTACGGTAGTACCGCTGGTCAGGGGCGGTAGTACCACATGTCGCGGGCTGGTTAGGTGGATAATGGTTGGATTTTGTCCACATCTATATAAGGGGTGGCTTCTTCCTCTAGTTGACTACCTCTTCCAACCCTAAGCTCCATTGTTGCTCCAAGCTCCAATTTCGCCCGATCTCACTCCCTAGCCAATCAAACTTGTTGATTTGCTCGGGAGGGGTTGAGAAGGCCCTGATCTACACTTCCACCAAGAGAAATTTGATTCCCCCCCACTAATCCCTAGTGGATCTTGTTACTCTTGGGTGTTTGAGCACCCTAGACGGTTGAGGTCACTGCGGAGCCATAGTCCATTGTGGTGAAGCTTCGTGGTGTCGTTCGGAGCCTCCAATTAAGTTGTGGAGATTGCCCCAACCTTGTTTGTAAAGGTTCGGTCGCCGCCTCCAAGGGCACCAATAATGGAATCATGGCATCTCGCATTGTGTGAGGGCGTGAGGAGAATACGGTGGCCCTAGTGGCTTCTTGGGGAGCATTGTGCCTCCACACCGCTCCAACAGAGACATACTTCCCGTCAAAGGGAAGGAACTTCAGTAACACATCCTCATCTCCACCGGCTCCACTCTTGGTTATCTCGTGCCTTTACTTGTGCAAGCTTATTTGTGATATATCTTTTGCTTGCTTGTGTACTTATCATTGTTGCATCATATAGGTTGCTCACTTAGTTGCACATCTAGACAACCTACTTTTGATGCAAAGTTTAAATTGTTAAAGAAAAGCAAAAAATTGTTAGTTGCCTATTCACCCCCCCCCCTAGTCAACTATATCGATCCTTTCAACGATAATGGATGCAAATGATAGCGGTGCTCTCCAACTGGTGCTTTTTAATAAGAGGATAATGACTCAACATAAAAGTAAATGGATAGGCCCTTCGCAGAGGGAAGCAGGGATTTGTAGAGGTGCCAGAGCTCGGTTTTGAAATAGATATGAATAATATTTTGAGCGGTATACTTTCATTGTCAACATAACAACCGAGAGATCTCAATATCTTCCATGCTACACACATTATAGGTGGTTCCCAAACAGAATGGTAAAGTTTATACTCCCCATCCACCAACAAGCATCAATCCATGGCTTGCTCGAAACAACGAGTGCCTCCAACTAACAAGAGTCCCGGGGGAGTTTTGTTTGCAGTTATTTTGATTTGATTTGCATAAAGCATGGGACTGGGCATCCCAGTGACCAGCCCTTTTCTCGTGAGTGAGGAGCGGAGTCCACTCCTCTTGAGAATAACCCGCCTAGCATGGAATATACATACATCCCTAATTGATACATGAGCTATTCGATCATACAAAACATAATGTTTATTTGAAGGTTTAGAGTTTGGCACATACAAATTTACTTGGAACGGCAGGTAGATACCGTATATAGGTAGGTATGGTGGACTCATATGGAACAATGTTGGGGTTTATGGAGTTGGATGCACAAGCAGTATTCCCGCTTAGTACAAGTGAAGGCTAGAAAAAGACCGGGAAGCGACCAGCTAGAGAGCGACAACAGTCATGAGCATGCACTAAAATTAATCAACACCGAATGCAAGCATGAGTAGGATATAATGCACCATGAACATAAATATCGTAGAGGCTATGTTGATTTTGTTTCAACTACATGCGTGAACATGTGCCAAGTCAAGCCACTCGAATCGTTCAAAAAAGGATACCACCCTATCATACCACATCACAACCATTTTAATAGCATGTTGGAACGCAAGTTAAACCATTATAAGCTCCTAGCTAATTAAGCATGGCATAAGCAACTACAATATCTAATTGTCATTGCAAACATGTTTATTCATAATAGGCTGAATCAGGAATGATGAACTAATCATATTTACAAAAACAAGAGAGGTCGAGTTCATACCAGCTTTTCTCATCTCAATAAGTTCATCGTATAATCATCATTATTGCCTTTCACTTGCACGACCGAATAGTGTGGATAATAATAATAGTGCACGTGCATTGGACTAAGCTGGAATCTGCAAGCATTCAATTCAAGAGAGAAGACAAGGTAATATGGGCTCGTTGTTAGATCAACAATAATGCATATAAGAGCCACTCAACATTTTCATTATGATCTTCTCCTGTCGACCCCCAAAGAACAAGAAAAGAAATAAAACTATTTACACGGGAAAGCTCCCAACAAGCAAAAGAAGATCGAGAAATATTTTTGGGTTTTCTTTTAGTTACTACTACTACAGGCATGGAAAGTAAACTAGCTAAAAGCTACAACTAATTTTTTGGGGGGGTTTCTAAGGTTTATCAAAAACACAAGAAGAAAGCATAAAAAGGGAAGTAAACTAGCATGGATATTACAATGAAAAAGTATGAGCACCGACAACTGGCATGAGTGTGTGAACATGAATGTAACGTCGGTGAGAGATACGTACTCCCCCAAGCTTAGGCTTTTGGCCTAAGTTGGTCTATGGCCACGGCTGGCCTGGCGGATATCCAAAGTTGTAGCTGGGGTCGTACTGAGATGCAGTGGCAATTGCCTGATGAGCTGCAGCTTGGAGGCGAGCTGTCTCTGCCCTCCTCTCATATTCGGTCGCCTCCTCCCTGGTTATAACATATCTCCCCTTTTCCTGAAAGTCAAAGAAAGTAGGAGCAGGGAGAGCGACATGATAGGTGCATCGTCTGTTGATGACCCATAAGTATAGGGGATCTATCATAGTCCTTTCGATAAGTAAGAGTGTTGAACCCAACGAGGAGCAGAAGGAAATGATAAGTGGTTTTCAGCAAGGTATTCTCTGCAAGTACTGAAATAAGTGGTAACAGATAGTTTTGTGACGGGATAAATTGTAATGAGCAACAAGTAACAAAAGTAAATAAGGTGCAGCAAGGTGGCCCAATCCTTTTTGTAGCAAAGGACAAGCCGGAACAAACTCTTATAATAGGAAAAGCGCTCCCGAGGACACATGGGAATATCGTCAAGCTAGTTTTCATCACGTTCATATGATTCGCGTTCGATACTTTGATAATTTGATATGTGGGTGGACCGGTGCTTGGGTGTTGTTCTTACTTGAACAAGCATCCCACTTATGATTAACCTCTATTGCAAGCATCTGCAACTACAACAAAAGTATTAAGGTAAACCTAACCATAGCATGAAACATATGGATCCAAATCAGCCCCTTACGAAGCAACGCATAAACTAGGGTTTAAGCTTCTGTCACTCTAGCAACCCATCATCTATTTATTACTTCCCAATGCCTTCCTCTAGGACCAAATAATGGTGAAGTGTTATGTATTCGACGTTCACATAACACCACTAGAGGCTAGACAACATACATCTTATCAAAATATCAAACGAATACCAAATTCACATGACTACTAATAGCAAGACTTCTCCCTTGTCCTCAGGAACAAACGTAATTACTCACAAAGCATATTCATGTTCATAATCAGAGGGGTAATAATATGCATATAGGATCTGAACATATGATCTTCCACCAAATAAACCAACTAGCATCAACTACAAGGAGTAATTAACACTACTAGCAACCTACTAGCACCAATCCCGGACTTTGAGACAAGAATTGGATACAAGAGATGAACTAGGGTTTGGAGATGAGATGGTGCTGGTGAAGATGTTGATGGAGATTGCCCTCTCCCGATGAGAGGAGCGTTGGTGATGACGATGGTGATGATTTCCCCCTCCCGAAGGGAAGTATCCCCGGCAGAACAGCTCTGCCGGAGCTCTAGATTGGATCCACCAAGGTTCCGCCTCATGGCGGCGGAGTCTCGTCCCGAAAAGTTCCTTCCTATTTTTTCTCATCGAAAGACTTCATATAGGAGAAGATGGACGTCGGAGAGCCACCAGGGGGCCCACGAGGTAGGGGGCGCGCCCCCCACCCTCGTGAGCAAGGTGTGGGCCCCCTGGCCTTCATCTTTGGCGAGGATTTTTCTTTATTTATTTTAAGATGTTCCATGGAGTTTCAGGACTTTCGGAGTTGCGCAGAATAGGTCTCTAATATTTGCTCCTTTTCCAGCCCAGAATTCCAGCTGCTGGCATTCTCCCTCCTTATGTAAACCTTGTAAAATAAGAGAGAATATCCATAAGTATTGTGACATAAAGTGAAATAACAGTCCATAATGCAATAAATATCGATATAAAAGCATGATGCAAAATGGACGTATCATCTGTCAAAGATTAGTCGGTACTGGAGGAACTGATCATTCCTCTCAACAAACTAATGACGAACCATAGCATCATAATCTAGATAAGAAGGAGGCAACTCAATATCATCTCCACGTATGGGTATCTCAAGAAAGTTAGTTATACGAGTTGCATAAATTACACCAAAGAAATCTCCATGAATACGCTTATTATGCAACCTACGTGCAACAATAGCCCCCAAGTTGTATTGTTTATCTCCTAAAACAGCGCTCCTGAGAACGCTAAGATCAGGTACACACATGTGACATGCTTCATCTTTACCATTACTGCATCTACCTATGAAGAGACTAAAATAATGTATAGCAGGAAAATGAATGCTCCTTATAGTAGCTTGCGCCACATCCCTAGATTCCCCCACAGTTATACTAGCAAGAAAATCTCTAAATTCAGATTTGTGAGGTTCACTAACATTACCCCACTGTGGAAGTTTACAAGCGGTGGTAAAATCTTCTAAGACCATTGTATAAGATTTATCATAAAGATCAAACAGGACAGTGTGAGAATTACGTGAAGATGAAAATTTAAACCTTCTCACAAATGAATCAGTTAAATAGAGGTATTGATGGCACTTATGTGCCTCGAAGCTCTCCAGATCAGCATTACGCACATATGCATCAAATTCCTCTTTGATTCCTTCTCGGATCATGAAATCCTCTGATGGCCAATCACAAGGCCGCACTTGAGCGTCTCTTGGTGGTTCCTCGTCAGCATGGCATATTGTGGGCCTGGGTCCTTGCTTCCTTGAAGAACCACCTTGGTACATTTTTCTAAACATATTTCTTCCTTTGAAAAATTTCTTAATTTTTTAGTAACTTCAAAATAAAAGTGAACCAAACTCAACAATATTGATAGCAACTACTCTTACAAGTGCCTAGAGGCAATATCATGCATTAAAACTACTTTTGACCATATAAATTTGACATGCAAGCTCAAGAACAGGGTCACCTAAGCAGCAAAAATTTGCAATGAATAAAGCACTAGAACAAAAACTAATTGGACCATTGGAGGAGTCACATACCAAAGATCAATCTCCCAAAGCAGTTTTGTGAATGGAGCTTTGAGCTAGGAGATCGAAAATGGCAGCAAGATGAGCTTGGACTCGGGTTTGAGCTGGTTGATGATTTTTGTGGGAGGAAGAAGGGGTGTGTGGTAGCTGGAATAAGTGGAGGGGACCCACGTGGGGTCCACGAGGCAGGGGGCGCGCCCAGGGGGGTCGGGCGCGCCCTCCACCCTCGTGGGCACGTGGCTGCTCCCCCTGCTGTGTTTTCAGTGCCAGATATTCTCAAATATTCTAGAAAAAATCATATTTAAATTTCAAGGCATTTGGAGAAATTTTATTTTCGGGGTATTTTTTATTGCATGGATAATTCAAAAAACTGACAGAAAAATACTATTTTTGCTTTATTTAATATAAATAACAGAAAGTAAAAGGAGGGTACAGAGAGTTGTGTTTTCTAACTTCATCCATCTCATGCTCATCAGAAGGAATCCACTAACAAGGTTGATCAAGTCTTGTTAACAAACTCATTCCGAATAACATGAAACTGGAGAAATTTCGAATAACACTAGGTTACCTCAACGGGGATATGCACATCCCCAACAATAAGAATATCATATTACTTCTTGACAGTAGGAAGAGGAAATTCAAAACTCCAATTGTGATTGTTGAAATTTTTCCAATAGAATTGATACTGTGGACTTGAGGTTGTTTCCTTGGAAAGTGTACCGTATGCTCATTACCATTAACATGAAAAGTGACATTGCCTTTGGTGCAATAAATAACAGCCACTACAGTATTCAAAAAGGGTCTTCCAAGAATAATAGACATACTAACGTCCTCGGGAATATCAAGAATAACAAAGTCTGTTAAAATAGTAACGTTTGCAACCACAACAGGCACATCCTCGCAAATACCGAAAGGTATAGCAGTTGATTTGTCAGCCATTTGTAAAGATATTTCAGTAGGTATCAACTTATTCAAATCAAGTCTATGATATAAAGAGAGAGGCATAACACTAACACCGGCTCCAAGATCACATAAAGCAGTTTTAACATAGTTTCTTTTAATGGAGCATGGTATAGTTGGTACTCCTGGATCTCCAAGTTTCTTTGGTATTCCACCCTTAAAAGTATAATTAGCAAGCATGGTGGAAATTTCAGCTTCCGGTATCTTTCTTTTATTAGTAACAATTTCCTTCGCATATTTAGCATAAGGATTCATTTAAAGCATATTAGTCAAACGCATAGGCAAAAAGATAGGTCTAATCATTTCAGCAAAGCACTCAAAATCCTCATCATCCTTTTTCTTGGATGGTTTAGGAGGAAAAGGCATGGGTTTTTGAACCCATGGTTCTCTTTCTTTACCGTGCTTCCTAGAAACAAAGTCTCTCTTATCAGAACGTTGATTCTTTAATTGTGGGTTATCAAGATCAACAACAGGTTCAATCTCTACATCATTATCATTGCTCGGTTGAGCATCCACATGAAAATCATCATTAACATTATCACTAGGTTCATGTTCATTACCAGATTGTGTTTCAGCATCGGAGATAGAAATATTATTGAGATTTTCAGGTGTGTCAATAACAGGTTCACTAGAAGCATGCAAAGTCCTATCATTTTTCTTTTTCTTCCTTTTAGAAGGACTAGGTGCATCAACATTAGTTCTCTGAGAATCTTGCTCAATTCTCTTAGGATGACCCTAAGGATACAAAGGTTCCTGAGTCACTTTACCTCCTCTAGTTGCAACTCTAACAACATAGTCATTATTTGTACTATCCAATTCATTGAGCAAATCATTCTGAGCTTTAAGTACTTGTTCTACCTGAGTGGTAACCATAGAAGCATGTTTACTAATAAGTTTAAGTTCACCTTTAACACTAGCCATATAATCACTCAAGTGTTCGATCATGTAAGCATTATGTTTCAATTGTCTACCAACATAAGCATTGAAATCTTCTTGCTTAACCATAAAGTTATCAAATTCATCCAAACATTGGCTATCAAACTTAGCAGGAGGGATTTCAGCTTTATCATATCTATAGAGAGAATTTACCTTTACTACCCGTGTCGGGTTATCGAGACCGTGTGTTTCTTCAATAGGTGATGAATTAAGACCATGTATTTCTTCAGCAGGAGGTAAATTATTAACATCTTTAGTTTTTATACCTTTTTCTTTCATAGATTTCTTTGCCTCTTGCATATCTTCAGGACTGAGAAATAGAATACCCCTTTTCTTCGGAGTTGGCTTAGGAGTTGGTTCAGGAAATGTCCAATTATTATCATTAGTCAACATATTATTCAATAAAATTTCATCTTGATCAACAGTTCTTTCCTTGAAAACACAACCAGCACAACTATCTAGGTAATCTCTGAAAGCATCAGTTAGTCCATTATAAAAGATATCAAGTATTTCATTTTTCTTGCGAGGATGATCAGGCAAAGCATTAAGTAATTGGAGAAGCCTCCCCCAAGCTTGTGGGACACTCTCTTCTTCAATTTGCACAAAATTATATATTTCCCTTAAAGCAGCTTATTTCTTATGAGCGGGGAAATATTTAGCAGAGAAGTAGTAAATCATATCCTGGGGACTACGCACACAACCAGGATCAAGAGAATTAAACCATATCTTAGCATCACCCTTTAATGAGAACAGAAATAATTTAAGGATATAATAATAGCGAGTTTTCTCATCATTAGTGAATAGGGTAGTTATATCATTTAATTTAGTAAGATGTGCCACAACAGTTTTAGATTCATAGCCATAGAAAGGATCAGATTCAACCGAAGTAATTAACTCAGGATCAACAGAGAAATCATAATCCTTATCAGTAATAAAGATAGGTGAAGTAGCATAAGCGGGATCATATTTCATTCTAGCATTCAGAGATTTTTCTCTAAGATTAGCTAATAATTTCTTAAGATCACTTCTATCATTGCAAGCAAGAAAGTCTCTAGCAGTTTCTTCATCCATAACATAACCCTTAGGAACAACAGGAATTTCATATCTAGGGGGAGAATCTTTATCATCACTTTCATCAATATTATCAGTTTCAATAATTTCATTCTCTCTAGCCCTAGCAAGTTGTTCATCAAGAAATTCACCAAGTGGCATATTAGTATCAAGCATAGAAGTAGTTTCATCATAAGTATCATGCATAGCAGAAGTGGCATCATCAATAACATGCGACATATCAAAATTAATAGCAGAAGCAGGTTTAGGTGTCGCAAGCTTACTCAAAACAGAAGGTGAATCAAGTGCAGAGCTAGATGGCAATTCCTTACCTCCCCTCGTAGTTGAGGGGAAAATCTTGGTTCTTTGATCTTTCAAGTTCTTCATAATGATAAGCAAGTATAAATCCCAAGTGACTCAAAGAATAGAGCTATGCTCCCTGGCAATGACGCCAGAAAATGTTCTTGATAACCCACAAGTATAGGGGATCGCAACAGTTTTTGAGGGTAGAGTATTCAACCCAAATTTATTGATTCGACACAAGGGGAGCCAAAGAATATTCTCAAGTATTAGCAGCTGAGTTGTCAATTCAACCACACCTGGAAACTTAATATCTGCAGCAAAGTATTTTGTAGCAAAGTAATATGATAGTAGTGGTAACAATAACAAAAGGTAACGGTAGCAAAAGCAATATTTTTGGTTTTTGTAGTGATTTAACAGTAGCAGCGGAAAAGTAAATAAGAGAAGAATAATATATGAAAAAGCTTGTAGGCATTGGATCGGTGATGGAGAATTATGCCGGATGCGATCGATCATGTAACAGTCATAACCTAGGGTGACACAGAACTAGCTCCAGTTCATCAATGTAATGTAGGCATGTATTCCGAATATAGTCATACGTGCTTATGGAAAAGAACTTGCATGACATCTTTTGTCCTACCCTCCCATGGCAGCGTGGTCCTATTGGAAACTAAGGGATATTAAGGCCTCATTTTAATGGAGTACCGGACCAAATCATTAACACATAGTGAATACATGAACTCCTCAAACTACGGTCATCACCAGGAGTGGTCCCGATTATTGTCACTTCGGGGTTGCCGGATCATAACACATAGTAGGTGACTATATACTTGCAAGATAGGATCAAGAACTCACATATATTCATTAAAACATAATAGGTTCAGATCTGAAATCATGGCACTCGGGCCCTAGTGACAAGCATTAAGCATAGCAAAGTCATAGCAACATCAATCTCAGAACATAGTGGATACTAGGGATCAAACCCTAACAAAACTAACTCGATTACATGATAAATCTCATCCAACCCATCACCGTCCACCAAGCCTACGATGGAATTACTCACGCACGGCGGTGAGCATCATGAAATTGGTGATGGAGGAAGGTTGATGATGACGATGGCGGCGGATTCCCCTCTTCGGAGCCCCGAACGGACTCCAGATCAGCCCTCCCGAGAGAGTTTAGGGCTTGGCAGCGGTTCCGTATCGTAAAACGCGATGAATCCTTCTCTCAAATTTTTTTCTCCCCGAAAGTGAATATATGGAGTCAAGGTTGAGGTCGGTGGAGCGCCAGGGGGCCCACGAGGCAGGGGGCGTGCCCAGGGGGTAGGGCGCGCCCCCATCCTCGTGGACAGGGTGTGGGCCCCCTGATGTGGATCTTTCTTCCAGTATTTTTTATATATTCCAAAATAATTCTCCATTGATTTTCAGGTCTTTCCGAGAACTTTTATTTCTGCACAAAAATAACACCATGGCAATTCTACTAAAAACAGCGTCAGTCCGGGTTATTCTATTTATATCATGCAAGTTAGAGTCCAAAACAAGGGCAAAAGTGTTTGGAAAAGTAGATACGACAGAGACGTATCAGCCCTCATCACCGTCTCGACTATGGCACCCTGATCATGTGGCAGAGTTGGAGACCCTAGAATGCCAAGTTCTTCATCTGGCCCGCCTCCCTCGACAGGTGCTCGACGACCGAGCACCGGGCGCGACATGGCCTCCATCATGACCCATCGTGCGCCCTATGTTCCTGGGAGGCCGAAACAACCCATCACGCTGTAGCTGGATGTGTCTTCTCGCATGTGACTTGGCACGAGATCCTATCCTGGTGCCACCTCACTACAACGACACCCAACAATGACGTTGTCAACTCCTTCTCATGGTGGGAGGGCGCCATGACTTCTTCCTTCGCTAGCCAGCGCGAGGACCTATGCTCGCTCATCATTCTAACAGTTTGGTCACCATAATGGGGCGATCTTCGAGGGAGCGTAGGTTTCCACCACCAACTTATTCACTTCAATCAAGGACCAAGTTAGGCTTGGGCTAGGGCTGGAGCCAAAGGGCTTGATTACATTATCCCTGTAATCCCTCTAGGGGCTGAGCAACCCCCTTGTATGCTCACTTTGCTTTCTTATTGTTGCCAGCTTGTGTACGGCAATAGGATAAGAAAAGGGAGCTGATAGGCGCCGGCGCACCAGCCGAACAGTTGGGCCGGTCAAGCCACAACCATCCGATACATACTTTCTCAATTGTCTGATTACTTCGTTTCAAAAGTCAAACACACAGGAAACAAGGAAAAAAGGCAGTGTGTGAACATGCCAGATCCTGAGCGCTCGCCGGCCGGCCACACTTCTCCTCGTCTTCCCGTGCTTGCTTGCCACCCTTGCCACCGCGCCCATCACCCGCGCTCGCCTGCCGCTCGCCCGTCGCTCGTGCACGACACTTGCCTCGGCTGCCTCCGCTTGCCATGGTTGCAACTCACACACAGGAGGGTTCCAGCGCGCTGTCATCATGGTTGCAGCGTCCCCGATGTCCCCGTCTCCGGCTCGCCGCCGTTGTTGACTTGTAACACCATGTCTAGCAAAAAAAGCAACAAAAACCTCAGGTGATGGGTTGAAGCAAAAAGATTTGCCGGTTCCAGCAAAAATAAATGATGGTTCCAGCAAAAATCTCAGCAGCAGAAAAACTTCAGTAGTTGATTTGTAGCAAACAAATTAGTTAGTTCCAGCAAAAAGAAACACCAGTTCGAACAAAAAATCATGCTGCTTCGAACAAATGTTTGCTAGTTCTAGCAAATTACATGACGCCGTGATGTGTGTCATGTAAATGGATGTAGCAATTGAGAACATTGGTTGTAGCAAAAACCCAAACGGTGGTAGCAAAAAAAGTGATGCACTGGTTCCACCAAAAATACATGGTAGCACAAAAATTGACTGGTTCCAGCAAAAACCAAAGATGGTGGTAGCAAAAATGTACGCTGGTTGTACCAAAAAGCAAATGACATGGTAGCAAAAATTTGGGATGGTTCCATAAAAAAAGAACATGATGATAGCAAAAAAATTGATTGATTCCAACAAAAACTGAAGATAGTGGTAGCAAAATTGTACACTGGTTGTACCAAAAAGCAAATGACAAGGCAGCAAAAACTTGGGTTGGTTCCATCAAAAAACAAACATGGTGGTAGCAAAATCTTACAATAGTTCCAGCAAAAGGCAAAGGCGTTGGTAGCAAAAACTGGGGCTGCTTCCAAGAAAAGAAAGGCCGGATCTCCATCACTTGTCGTCGTGGTTGCAACGCTCCAACGCCGGCCGCCGCGGCTCTCCGTCACTTGTCGCCGCCATCGGCAGCGCTTGTGGGGATTGGTTGGCAGCACTAGTCGCTGGTGGGGAGTGAGGGGTGGGATGGGGGCAGCCACGGTGGGGAGGCGCGGTGGCCATGGCTAGCGGCACAGTCAGTCGCCGATGGGGGAGGCGCGATGGGCATGGCTGGCGGCACAGCCAGTCGCTGGTGGGGGAGGCGCGAGCATCTACAAAGAGGAAGAAAAGGGAGAGAGCGGAGGTTGCGGTGTAGACGAGATGCGCTATGAGCGGTTGACGTTGTTCTTGAAGAGATAAGATAACGTGGGAGGTGGTCATTCGGTGGTGGGCCTACTTGCAGAGGAAGCGAGTCACGAAGCGAGCGGTGCGACCGGCCCAATGATTCGACCGGCGCACCGTGGGGAAACGTTTCCCATAAAAAAAGAAGGTTTTGGGTGTCGTACAAATATTCATTCTGTGGCACTATAGTTGAGCCTTTGAGTTTTTCTAGGGAATAATTGATACACGGCCCTAAAGCTCATCAATATTATTCTTTTTTTAAACACACTCATCAATATTATTTAATATATATTTTTTATTTTATTACTGTATTTATTTAAGTTTTTTTTCATCGCTGTATTTATTTAAGTCGAAGATCTAGGATACGCGTAGAGAGTATGTATTCTGTTGCGATCCCGGCAGAACCGTGTGCGTCGTAGACTTTGTTGGGGGCTTGGCAGTGACCTTGCATTTGCTGCTGGGGATGGTTGGCCAAACCAAACTATAAAACGAAAGCTCAGGTTTCGGTTTAGTTCAGCGTGTGTGCAAGTGATGTGCTTATGTGCTATCTAGGCAGGTGCGTATGTATATGATCGGATTTCGGGGAATAGTGGATGGCAAGTATCTGTCACTCGAATAAGATGAGTTCCGCATATGCATTCTGGCGTGATCCCGGGCAGAACCATTCATACCGCAGACTTTGTTGGGGGTTGGCCACTGACCTTGCATTTGTTGTTGGGGATAGTTGGCCAAACAAAACTGTCTGGGCACGCGTGTGCAAGTGATGTACTCATGTCTTATTATCTGGGCACGCGTGTGGATCTGGAGAAAAGGTTTATCAGGCTGTGGATCTGGAGTAAATTGGTCACCATTTTTCTTCTTTCAAACGCTAATTCATTTTCTAACTTGGTTCACAATTTCAATGCCAAGACCGAACTTTATGAGCCCATAGGGGTCGGGACGGTGTGCAGGGCCTATCGTGAGATATGCAGAGCTAAGCCAACTCGCAACAGTAGTAATACTGGCAGGGCGCGAGGTTGAGGCCTTCCTCGTCCGAACAGCAGGCCATGGTCACCTGAACGGAGCCGGATCCCCTGACGTACGGCCCCCTGCCGTTGGGCCGTTGACGGGTGGGTCCAGGCCCACACGTCAGTGTGTGGGCCGTACGTCAGACGAGCCGCGTCCCACCTGAACATGTCATGCATCCTAGTACACCCCATATGCCTCAGTGGTTCAGCCCCCTGCAGCAGCCTGACTAGAAACTGCCGATGCAGAGAAGTCAAACCCCTAAATTAGAACCGATGTCATTGTAAATATACTGACACGTTCGGGTCTGCACACATATTCAACGCAAGACTTCGTTTTAAACAGTTATTCAACGCACGAGTGCTTCACAATATTTGGCCAGGGATATACCATGGCATCTCCAACGTCGACCCTCAAACCGTACACATACATCTGGACCATACTGTTCGCACAACGAAAGCCATTCAACACAGTCCTATATCGGCCCGCAGCGCGGTCCGAACGTATTTTCTCACACAAACCGAAGGCAATCGTAGGGGCTTTGCGGGAGTTGGGCCGGTGCCACGCCCGCTTCTGACCGTCCTGGCCCACCCAAACTCCCCCTCCTCTCGCCCGCACGCATTCTCGCCTGACGTCAGTTGCCCGCATTCATGCCGTTGCAGAGCGCGCCGCTGCACAATGAAGACGGCTTAGGGCAGAAATGACCTCTCACTGCATCCGGCAATGAAGCGGCGCGCCGGTCGAGGGCGCCGCCCGCTACACGCCCGGCTGAACACGTCTCCTCGACGCATTCAAACGCCTTTATTAAATCCGTGTGGAAGCCGAGAAACCAACTCTGGCCACACATCCGTTCACGAGCGGGCCGACATTAAACACAACGCCGGGCAAGCTCTTTCCGTCCGCCCGCTATTTAAAGAAGGCCAGACGCCGAGCAAGAATCACACCACTTCCCCGCTCCTCATCTTCTCCTCCCACTATTTTCTCCACCCTTTCGATGGTATTCGATGATCAGAAAGAGCGGATCTCTGGCATAAAAGCCGGCTGGGTGGCCAACCGAGTCAGTCGGATACGAGTGAGGCAGCTCGCTGCTCCACCTCCCTTGCCAAGCCCGATGGAGCAAGTTGTTGTCCCAAGCCGGTGCATGCTTCAGCAACTCGCCCGCATACGTCGAACCACGCTGTCCGGACAGCGGAAGCCATCCAACACGGTCCTGTATCGGTCCGTGGTGCGGTCCAGACGTACTTTCTCCCGTAAACCGGAGACAATCGTGGGGGCTTTGCGGGAGTCCAGACCGTTGCCACGCCCGCTTCTGACCGCCCTGGCCCACCCAAACCCCTCCTCCCTCGCCCGTGCGCGTCGTCCCCCCCCCCCCCCCGATGTCAGCTGCCCGCATTCATATCGTTGTAGAGCGTGCCGCTTCACAATGAAGACGGATCAAGGTGGACGTGACCTCTCACTGTCTCCGCCAATGAAGTGGCGCGCCGGCCAAGGGCGCCGCCCGCTACACGCCCGGCTGAACACGCCTCCTCGCCGCATTCAAACGCCTCCATTAAACCCGCATGGAAGCCGATAAACCTACTCTGGCCACACGTTTGTTCCGAGCGGGCCGACATTAAACACAACGCCGGGAAAAGCTCCTCCCATCCGCTCGCTATTAAGCTCATTTGCTTGCCAAACACTCAGCTTTGCTTGATCAGGATCGTTACTTGTGGCTTATTGCTCCGCATGACCCTTCTTGTATTACCTTAAACATTCACATTAATCAAAAAATATTGGCAATTCCCCCAAAAAATCAAAAACGTTAATAAATTGAAAAAAAGCACTCCTCCAGAAAAGTTGAAAGTTAGAGTCACTCGTGGATTCGGCTAGTCATAGTTTGTGTTGGTTATGATGGAGGGGAGTATAAAAACATGGGAACCACCATTAACGTCTTTAGCATGAAAGATATTGAAAATCTTTGTCGTAAATTGTTGACAGCAAAAGAACATCTCTTAAAATAAATTTGTCTTTGTTTTAACCAAATAAGCTCTGGCATATGTTAATCTCTACTTCCCTCTGCGAAGGGTGTATCTATTTATTTTTATTGTTGAGTCAATTCCATTTTTCTCTCTTTTGGCATCACGTATTGTGCATGGGATCACACTTAACTTTGTATGCGTTCTTCTAATATTAATTTGTTGAGAATTGTATAAGTATATTGGTTATCTTTAAATTGAGGTGCCTAGTCGTCATATATACTTCATTGGTTGCTTTATGCTTTTCAATATAATCTTGAAAGATGCACGAGATACTTCTTTACCACTTTATGATATGTTGAACTTAATGAAATGATGCTACTTGTTATTAGAATTATCATTGCATATATGATCAAACATCTATTCTATTTTAGCATTCACATTTCAAACATTATTCTTTTTATCATTTACCTACTCGAGGACGAGTAGGGATTAAGCTTGCGGATGTTGATACGATTCCAACGTATTTATAATTTTTGAAGTATTTATGTTATATTTACATCATTTATTTATGTTTTTTGGCACAATATTTATTTTGACTAACCTATTAACCCATCGTCAAAGTCCAGTTCATGTTTTCTATTGTTTTGAAGTTTTCATGTGAAAACTTCATGAATCCGGAATGACCTGAATCTTTTGTGAATTTTTATTGGAATTACCAGAACTTTGGGCGAAGTGATCAACATGAAACAATACCCGGGGGCCATACATGGACAAGGGCACAACCACCCCCATGGTCGCGCCCTAGGCCCGTGTGGTCAGCCCTTAAGTCGGTTGGAGCTCTTCTTTTGCCGCAAAAAAGCTAATTTTCGAGGAAACATCGCCTAAAAAATTCAGTCCGATCGGAGTTACGGATCTCCGGCTACAAAAGAAACAATGTTCGGCTAGCGGGGTGGCGGAGATCGGGGCGAAGGCGGTGTCACCCAAACCCTAGCCCCTTCTTTCTCTTCTCCTTTTTTTGTACACCTAAACCCCCTCTTTATTCATTTATAATCATCGATACATTATTGATCATAAAAGGTATTAAGCCCGGTGGGGGTTCATCTAACGGAGTATTAGGGTTCTCATATCTAGTAAGGCGAGCTAGTTCATGCCCGGGCAGGAAGGGAAGAAATGGGGTCGGGGTGGGAGTGGAGAGAAATTTCCGAAGGTCTACCTCCTTATACACAATGGTGGCAATTTGACTGTAAATAGCCTAAAGTTGGAGGGCATTCCTTTGCACTCGAGGGGAAGAGAAGCCAACAGGAAGCAAGGGAAACTGGTATGGAGGTGCTTTTTTGCTTCACAATGTAATTTGGAGAAGTGCTTCTCGGAAGCTAGTTACAATATTAGCCGATTGGTTGAGCTTCCATTTTTGAAGGGCTAGAAGTAGCAAAAACTTAGATGAGAAGTCGATGGAGAGAGGGGGAAGCTGGAGGTGCTTTTTACTTCGCAATGTAATTTGAAGAAGCGTTTCTCGAAAACAAGCCATGAAAATGCTCCCTTTGATCCATAATAACTGTCGCAGTTTTGGACTAAGCTTGAACATGACACTTATTTTAGATTAGAAGGAGTACTTGTTTGGTTGAGCTTTCAATTTTGTAGGGATAGAAGTGGCAAAAGCTGAAGCAAAAGTCCGTTAAGCAAAAGCAGAGCTAATACTGGTGGTGGTGGGTGTATGATCATCTCCAACAACAACCCGCAAATTTCCTCCCACATCCGTTCGAGGACAGGGGGACTAGTCCACGTACGCGGATGAGGGAGGCCGCCATCCAACCGTAGCCGCATACATTTCAAATACTCTATGAATCAACATGATGAATTTCATGCAAACACGGCCGGATTTCATATAAACATGACAGATTTCTTACAAATTGGACTAAAATGGTTACATTTTGGACATATTTTCAACTAAAAACGAAACCGAACTAAGATAAAACTAGTCTATGACCCGCGCTGGTGGATGTCCATTTCGACGACATGATACCCACGACTAGTCTACTGCCGGCCGATGTGGATATCATACGTCGTCCCCATGTCCGGCAGCCGTGAGCCCTTAAGATATATGCTTCAACGTAAAGGACGACTCGCTTCCACACCGCTCATCGGAGCGAATCGCCGCCTGATCCTTCAGCCGGAGGGGAAGGGTCCCTACCCTGCACGGACCAAAGTTGGTTTTTGGGTAAGGGAATGATGGTGGCCGGCGAGAGGGCAAGACACCAGCTGTGTACGTCGGCGTCGTCTCAACGGTGGCCTTCATGGAACCCAAGCAGCAGCGGCCTTCTGTGTTCTATGATGTCTACTACATAACCTTCTTCTTGTAGACGTTGTTGGGCCTCCAAGTGCAGAGGTTTGTAGGACAGTAGCAAATTTGCCTCAAGTGGATGACCTAAGGTTTATCAATCCGTGGGAGGCGTAGGATGAAGATGGTCTCTCTCAAACAACCCTGCAACTAAATAACAAAGAGTCTCTTGTGTCCTCAACACACCCAATACAATGGTAAATTGTATAGGTGCACTAGTTCGGCGAGGAGATGGTGATACAAGTGCAATATGGATGATAGATATAGTTTTTTGTAATCTGAAAATATAAAAAAAGCAAGGTAACTAATGATAAAAGTGAGCGAAAACGGTTTTGCAGTGCTAGAAAACAAGGCCCAGGGTTCATACTTTCACTAGTGCATGTTCTCTCAACAATAATAACATAATTGGATCATATAACTATCCCTCAACATGCAACAAAGAGTCACTCCAAAGTAACTAATAGCAGAGAACAAACGAAGAGATTATTGTAGGGTACAAAACCATCTCAAAGTTATCCTTTCTGATCGATCTATTCAAGAGTCCGTAGTAAAATAACACGAAGCTATTCTTTCCGTTCAATCTATCATAGAGTTCGTACTAGAATAACACCTTAAGACACAAATCAACCAAAACCCTAATGTCACCTAGATACTCCAATGTCACCTCAAGTATCTGTGGGTATGATTATACGATATGTATCACACAATCTCAGATTCATCTATTCAACCAACACAAAGAACTTCAAAGAGTGCCCCAAAGTTTCTACCGGAGAGTCAAGACAAAAATGTGTGCCAACCCCTATGCATAGATTCCCAAGGTCATGGACCCGCAAGTTGATCACCAAAACATACATCAAGTTAGAATACCCCATTGTCACCACGGGTATCCCACGCAAGACATACATCAAGTGTTCTCAAATCCTTAAAGACTCAATCCGATAAGATAACTTCAAAGAGAAAACTTAGTCCATTATAAGAGAGTAGAGGGGGAGAAACATCATAAGATCCAACTATAATAGCAAAGCTCGCGATACATCATGATCGTGCCAAATCAAGAACGCACGCGCGAGAGAGAGAGAGCGAGAGAGAGAGAGAGATCAAACACATAGCTACTGGTACATACCCTCAGCCCCAAGAGTGAACTACTCCCTCCTCGTCATGGAGAGCGCCGGGATGATGAAGATGGCCACCGGAGAGGGATTCCCCCCTCCGGCAGGGTGCCGGAACGGGTCTAGATTGGTTTTCGGTGGCTATAGAGGCTTGCGACTGCAGAACTCCCAATCTAGGTTTCTTTCTGGAAGTTTGGGTATATATAAGAGGTGTTGGAGTCGGGAACAAGTCAGGGCCCCCCCCCGAGGCAGCCACGAGGTAGGGGGCGCGCCCAGGGGGTAGGGCGTGCCCCCACCCTCGTGAGTGCCTCGAGACTCTTCTGGCCCATCTCTGGTACTCCGTGTGCTTCTTCTGGTCCAAAAATAATCTCCGTGAAATTTCAAGTCAATTGGACTCCGTTTAGTTTTCCTTTTCTGTGATACTCAAAAACAAGGAAAAAACAGAAACTGGCACTGGACTCTAGGTTAATAGGTTGTCCCAAAAATCATATAAAATAGCATATAAATGCATATAAAACATCCAAGGTTGATAATATAATAGCATGGAAGAATAAAAAATTATAGATACGTTGGAGACGTATCAAGCATCCCCAAGCTTAATTCCTGCTCGTCCTCGAGTAGGTAAATGATAAAAACAGAATTTTTGATGTGGAATGCTACCTAGCATAATTATCAATGTAATTTTCTTTATTGTGGCATGAATATTCAGATCTGAAAGATTCAAGACAAAAGTTTAATATTGACATAAAAATAATAATACTTAAAGCATACTAATAAAGCAATCATGTCTTCTCAAAATAACATGGCCAAAGAAAGTTATCCCTACAAAATCATATAGTCTGGTTATGGTCTATCTTCATCAAAAAAATATTTAAATCATGCACAACCCCGATGACAAGCCAAGCAATTGTTTCATACTTTTGATGTTCTCAAAATTTTTCAACTTTCACGCAATATGTGAGCGTGAGCCATGGATATAGCACTATAGGTGGAATAGAATGGTGGTTGTGGAGAAGACGAAATGGAGAAAATAGTCTCACATCAACTAGGCGTACCAACGGGCTATGGAGATGCCCATCAATAGATATCAATGTGAGTGAGTAGGGATTGCCATGCAACGGATGCACTAGAGCTATAAGTGTATGAAAGCTCAACAAAAGAGACTAAGTGGGTGTGCATCCAACTTGCTTGCTCACGAAGACCTAGGGCATTTTGAGGAAGCCCATCATTGTAATATACAAGCCAAGTTCTATAATGAAAGATTCCCACTAGTATATGAAAGTGACAACATAGGAGACTCTCTATCATGAAGATCATGGTGCTACTTTGAAGCACAAGTCTGGAAAAAGGATAGTAACATTGTCCCTTCTCTCTTTTTCTCTCATTTTTTTATTTTTTTATTTTTTTTATTTTTTATTTGGGTCTTTTCTCATTTTTTATGGCCTTTTTTAATTTTTTTTCCAGAGTCTCATCCCGACTTGTGAGGGAATCATAGTCTCCATCATCCTTTCCTCACATGGGACAATGCTCTAATAATGATGACCATCACACTTTTATTTACTTACATCTCAAGAATTACAACTCGATACTTAGAATAAAATATGACTCTATGTGAATGCCTCCGGCGGTGTACCGGGATGTGCAATGAATCAAGACTGACATGTATGAAAGAATTATGAATGGTGACTTTGCCACAAATTCGATGTCAACTACATGATCATGCAAAGCAATATGACAATGATGGAGCGTGTCATAATAAATGAAACGGTGGAAAGTTGCATGGCAATATATCTCGGAATGACTATGGAAATGCCATAATAGGTAGGTATGGTGGCTGTTTTAAGGAAGGTAATGGTGGGTGTATGGTACCGGCGAAAGTTGTGCGGCACAAGAGAGGCGAGTAATGGTGGAAGGGTGAGAGTGCGTATAATCCATGGACTCAACATTAGTCATAAAGAACTCACATACTTATTGCAAAAATCTATTAGTTATCGAAACAAAGTACTACGCGCATGCTCCTAGGGGGATAGATTGGTAGGAAAAGACCATCGCTCGTCCCCGACCGCCACTCATAAGGAAGACAATCAATAAATAAATCATGCTACGACTTCATCACATAACGGTTCACCATACGTGCATGCTACGGGAATCACAAACTTTAACACAAGTATATCTCAAATTCACAACTACTCCACTAGCATGACTCTAATATCACCATCTTCATATCTCAAAACAATCATCAAGTATCAAACTTCTCATAATATTCAATGCACTCTATATGAAAGTTTTTATTATATCCCTCTTGGATGTCCATCATATTAGGACTAGTTTCATAACCAAAGCAAACTACCATGCTGTTTAGAGACTCTCAAAATGATATAAGTGAAGCCTGAGAGTTCAACAATTTCTTCAAAATAAAACTACCGCCATGCTCTAAAAAGATATAAGTGAAGCACTAGAGCAAACTACAAACTACTCCAAAAGATATAAGTGAAGATCAATGAGTAGTCGAATAATTATGTAACTATGTGAAGACTCTCTAATATTTAAGAATTTTAGATCTTGGTATATTATTCAAGCAGCAAGCAAAATAAAATAAAATAAAATGACACTCCAAGCAAAACACATATCATGTGATGAATAAAAATATAGCTCCAAGTAAAGTTACCGATGAATGAAGACGAAAGTGGGGATGCCATCCAGGGCATCCCCAAGCTTAGGCTCTTGGTTGTCCTTAAATATTACCTTGGGGTGCCTTGGTTATCCCCAAGATTGGGCTATTGCCACTCCTTATTCCATAGTCCATCGAATCTTTACCCAAAACTTAAAAACTTCACAACATAAAACTTAACAGAAAACTCGTAAGCTCTGTTAGTATAAGAAAATAAATCACCACTTTTGGTACTATTGTGAACTCATTCTAAATTCATATTGGTGTAATATCTACTGTATTCCAACTTCTCTATGGTTCATACCCTCCGATACTACTCATAGATTCACCAAAATAAGCAAACAACACAATGAAAACAAAATCTGTCAAAAATAGAACAGTCTATAGTAATCTATAGGTTTTGAATACTTATGTAACTCCAAAAATCCTAAGAAATTAGTACATCCTAAATAATTTGTATAATAATCTACTGCAGTTTGAATTGGTATTTTATCGCTCTCTGGTAAAAAATGAAAATTATTCTCGTGAGCGTATACTTTATGTTTTTTTACAGCAAGATCAAATAACGATCACCCAAGAAGATCCTAAAGGCTTTACTTGGCACAAACACTAATTAAAACATAAAAAACACAACCATAACAGAGGATATATGATTTATTTATTACTAAACAGGAACAAAAAGCAAGGAACAAAAATAAAATTGGGTTGCCTCCCAACAAGCGCTATCGTTTAACGCCCCTAGCTAGGCATGATGATTTCAATGATGCTCACATAAAAGATAAGAATTGAAACATAAAGAGAGCATCATGAAGAATATAACTAGAACATTTAAGCCTAACTCACTTCCTATGCACAGGGGTTTTGTGAGCAAACAACTTATGGGAACAATAATCAACTAGCATAGGAAGGCAAGACAAGCATAACTTCAAAACTTTAAGCACATAGAGAGGAAACTTGATATTATTGCAATTCCTACAAGTATATATTCCTCCCTCATAATAATTTTCAGTAGCATCATGAATGAATTCAACAATATAACCATCACATAAAGCATTCTTTTCATGATCTACAAGCATATAAAATTTACTATTCTCCACAAAAGCAAAATTCTTCTTATTTGGAATGGTGGGAGTATCATAAGAAACTCGAATACTATAAATTGTTTCCACATTAAAAGAGTAATGGTAAATAAAAGGGTAATCATAATCATGAAAAGTTTTATAAATATAATCATCACTACTTTTTATAGCATAAGTGTCATCACAATAATCATCATAAATAGGAGGCATGCTATCATCATAATAAACTTTGCACATCAAAACTTGGGAGACTAAAATATCATCTTCATTAAAACATAGCATCCTCAAGCTTGGGACAAACATTAATTGCAGCAAATACATTCATCAAACATGTCATTCTCATCAAAAAATAGCATCCCCAAGCTTGGGCTTTTCATATTCATAAGCATAATCACTCTCATCATTAATAGTATGGATAGCACCAATAGTATAACAATTATTCATCATTACAATTGAGTAATAGGAAGCAACATCATTTGGGAGGGATACATTTTTAACCTTGCTTCTACGTCTTTTTTTTTTCTTCTTCGCATCATGTGGTGGGTTTAACCCTCTTTTTGAGCTCCTATTAATGAGGTTGGTTGGATAGAAGGCCCCTCTCCTTGTTACTGATTCATCATAAGAAAAAATAGGGGATATTGGGAAGTCTCTTCACTTTCATTAGTATTTCTCTTCATCTTCTATTTGTTTTCTGTTTTACTGTAATTGGCAATATAAGGGATTTCAATGCAATTCACCTCAATAACAATCACTATAAATTTCCTCTAATCAAAATCAAGAACTTTTACCAAGGACAATTCTGGAAGATCCTTAGTTATACGTTTCATTCTTCATTGCCCACAAGCAAAACTAAGTTCATTTAATGATGTGCAGGGAAATCAAGTCCTATCACAATTTTTGGACACGATTCTGTCAGGACCCCGATTCCAAGTCACATCGATCTAGCTGGTAACACCTCATATCACATTGCGGCCTCACGCACGGTATCCCCACGGGTGTCGCCTTACCATGGCCCAGGACCGTTTGCGCCTTTTGGCTCACGTATATGATAGTGTCGCTAGCATCCATATGACAGAGAACCTGAGCCGACATGGCTAGTCATGAACCCAAAGCGGCGCAGACCTATGGAGACAGGCATACATGAGTCACATCGAGCATGTCGGTCATCAGCGAGTGAATTCGGGCTGTAGCACTGGGCTAACAGGACTCCGGGGAACCCGGGTTGTAGCAGGTTAGGCAGGACTCCGGATGTCACTGCGTGACATTTCCCCGAAGGGACAGACATAGGAACAAAGTGAAACACATGCCGACCAGTCAAGTGTCCTGAGCAGTAGTGCTGGGCTAGCAGGACTCCGGTGAACCGGGCTGTAGCGGACTACTATGGCTCGAGGAACACTAGACTACATTTCCCCATAAGAAAGGTTGCCAAGGATAAACAACTAGATTGTCGGATCCCACTCATACCAAGCATTTCAATCATACACACAATATGCCCGATATGAGTACATACAACATGGCATCACAACAAAACTCTACAACTCAAGTAATTTATTTAAAGGCTCCAGAGAGCCATACATAACATGTTCATACAGGTAGGGGTCACATGACCCGACACTCAAGTCATACAAGCATACAAGCACATGCGGAAGCAAATAGTCTGAGTACAGACACTAGAAAGCAAGAAGGCTTCTCGAAGCCTGTCTATCTACATAGGGCCCTCCATGGCCAGGATCACCACCTGGGTGGCTAGTCACTCGTCGACATCAAGGTCTACATAAAACCCATCGGAGGGGGCGGTGTTGTCGTCTGAAAACAGTAATTAAGCAAACATGAGTACAAAGGTACTCAGCAAGTCTTACATCAGAACCTACTATACATGCTCATTCTCAAGAAGGTGGTGGGGTTATTGCAGCAAGCCAGCTTTGACTCTTGGCTAAGCTATCCTACGGAACTCCACTAGTAAAATAGTTTTCGCACACGAGTCCACTACTCACCAACACAATACTCCACCGGGGATCCTCCCTCGCCATCCTACGAGAGGACCATCCTCGGTACTCACACTTATCTTGAGTCTTTTAGTAGTATCCATTAACTTGTCTATGAACTGTATAGGCAACCAAGTAGTCCTTTACCGCGGACGCGGCTATTCGAATAGTTTTATACCCTGCAGGGGTGTACTTCTTCATACACGCTTTCACCACTTACCGCCGTTTACACGACATGTACTCGGCAACCTTCAAGCGGAAGCCCAACGAGGGTGTCGGCCACGGCCTACCTAAACACTCAAGCCTCTAGTCCAGGTTTATCGCCTATCCAGGTTCCATCCGCAGGGAGTCCGGCCGAGGTTTCCACATACGGCCCCGAACGATGTGAACAGGGTTCCCGAGACACCAAACGGGTGACTCGGTACACCGTGCCACGGTGTATCTACCGCAACATAGCCCACCCCTAGGGTCAGCGCTACGCACGGCCGCCAACACATAACCTACAAACACCAGAAACTATTTGCAACTCCTGGACAGAGTACTAGGGTGATTAAGAAGCCGAGAGGGTCCATTGGTTTCGGGCCCAATGTATGGTAGTAACTGAATCTTAAATCACACATACAGATCTCAGTTCTTATGGACGGCCTCAATGAAACAACCCACCATGTACTCCTACATGGCCTCTCATCGATACCTTTACCAAATCATGTTCAACACATCCCTCACATTACCGACATAATCATTTCACTCTAGCCCATCACCCAGATGAACCAGACCTGACACAACTCTAAGCATAGCAGGCATAGCAAGGTAGGAAACACATACATGGCTCAATCAACTCCTACACATGCTAGTGGGTTTCATCTAGTTACTGTGGCAATGACAGGTCATGCAGAGGATAAGGGTTCAACTACCGTAGCACACAGCAGTTTGAATCGCGTTGTCTTAATGCAGTAAACAAGAGCAGAAGCGAGAACATGGGTTTGTATCGGAATGATCAATGGGTTGCTTGCCTGATGTAGTGGTAGTAGGGTACTGCCCTTCAGACGGATACTCGGGGTTATCCTCGGAGGCAGAACCTACCACGAAAGACACACCGAACATAATCAACACATGACAATATGCAACAATATGATGCATGCTATGACATGGCAAAATGAAAGTGTCTTGGCCTAATGCAAGCTAAAACAGAAAGGAATGAACTCATTTGAATCAAAGATTCAAATGTTAGCTCATTTAACATAGCCTTATTAGTGCATTATCTTATTCTGCTTAAACAGCAAGGTTAACTTGTTTTGTCATGCATGAAACCATTACAGATGGATAGATTGAATTTTTCTGATCATTTTTCATATATAAATTGTTTGATTTGGAGCTATGGTTGATTTTCTATGATTTTTAGAAGTTTTGGCTATTTTCTGGAATTTCCTATATAAGAATAATTCCAGTAATTGAATTAATGCGTCAGCATGACATAGGTGTGACGTCAGCGGGTCAACTGGGTCGGCCAGGTCAAACCTGACTGGTGGGCCCTGTCTGTCAGTGTCTCAGCTAATTGACAGAATTAAATTAACACTAATTAGCTGTCAGTGGGCCTGGGCCCACATGTCAGTGACTAAACTAATTAAAATTAGTTAAAACTAATCCTAAACTAATTAGCAGACCGGCCCACCTGTCATAGACTCAGGGGGGGTCAACTTGGGCCCACACAGAGGTCAAACAGAGTCAAACTCACCGGCATCTAGCCGCCGGGAGGCCAGACGCGACGGAGCAGTCGGGATTTGCCACTCCGGCGACCAAATGGCGGCGGAGACTATCTACGTGATGCGGGGAGGAAGCCGCGTCGAGTGGTGGCAGTGGGGGAGCTGGGGTGGCTGGAAACGTCGCCGGCGACGAGTTGGCGGCGGCCGGAGTCGGGTGGGGTCGAGCTAGTCGCTAGGGGCACGACGAGGGGCGTGAAGGGGTGCTATGGGCTCCTGCGAGTGCGTGGAAGACTAAGGCGTGCTCTGGTGGCGTCCCAAACATGGCTATGGCCACGAGGCGACGTGCGGTGGCGGTGGCGAGCTTCGGCTTCGATGGCCGTGGTGGTTAGAGGACGCGGACGAGCGCGGGAGAGGGGGAAACGTGGCGGAGCTCACAGCGGTTGCAGGGGAGCGAACGGCGAGCTCGGGGAAGGCTGGAGCGAGCGGGGCGGCGAGGGGATCTCCGGCGACCGAGGTTGAAGACGAGCTCGGTGCAGCGTCTCCGGGGCGAGCGAGCGCTCGGGGATGGGTCGAGGCGAAGCAGTGGACGACGGCGGAGCTTCTTGGCACGGCGAGGCAACGAGTGGACGGCGTGGCTGCGGTGGAGCTTGTCGGCGGCGACGGCTGCGCTCGGCAGGGAATGGGGAGAGAGCCAGAGAGGGGGAGAGGCCACGGGGAGAGTGGGGAGAAAGAGAGGGGACGTGGGGGTCGGCGTGGCACTCGTAGGCGCTCCAGGGCGTCGGCGGAAGCAGGAGGTGGCCGGCGTGTGGCCGCGGGCGCCGGCCACGCGCTTCTCGTCCTCCTGGCGAGAGGAGGAGGACGACTGGCAAGAGCCAGTGGACTGGGCCGAGCCGGTGGGCTAGGTGGGCTGCGCCAGGTAAGTTCTGTTCTCTCTCTCCTTTTCTGTTTTTTATTTATTCTATTATTTCTGTAACTTCAGGGCTTTATTAAAAATGCCAGGGCATTTCCATAAATCATAAAATTAATCATGGCCACTGCTTAGAATATATCCAACAGCAAACATTTTAGTTTATGATTATTTGAGCATTTAAAATATTTTATAGCATTTAAATGCCCAAATGCAAATACTATAAGAATTAATCCAATGACCTTAAAATGTCCTAGAAAAATGTGCACCATTTTTGTCAAGGTTTTAACCCAAAACAAAAAGGGTGGGCTTTTTAGAAGGGCATTTCAGGTTCATTGAAAAAGTTTTTAGTAAACCCTAGTTGTTCCAGGGGGGTGCTGGGGGTTCTGTCATCCCCATTTCAAATTTAAGAGAAATTTAAACATGATGCACACTCTAATGCTTGAACTAGCTAGGGTGTGACATCTCACCCCCACTCAAAAGAATCTCGTCCTGAGATTTAGGATCCTCCGGGAAGAAGGTGGGGTACTCGAGTCGAAGACGATCCTCCCTTTCCCAAGTGGCCTCTTTCTCGGAATGGTGTGACCATTGAACCTTGAGAAACTTGATATTATGGCGTCGAGTGGTACGCTCGGCTTGATCAAGGATACGAACGGGATATTCCCGATATGAGAGGTTATCTTGTAGATCAAGCATTTCGTGGTCCACTCCACGGATAGGATCCGCGAAGCAACGCCTGAGTTGAGAAACGTGGAAGAAATCGTGAACTCTGGAAAGATGCGAAGGTAGTTCCAATTGGTAGGCAACTTCTCCTCGTTTGGCAAGAATGCGAAAGGGTCCGATGTAACGAGGAGCCAATTTGCCTTTGATACCGAAACGATGGGTTCCCTTTAACGGAGTAACCCGAAGGTAAGCCTTCTCGCCGACTTCATAAGTCATGAGCTTATGTTTACGATCATATTGGCTCTTTTGACGAGATTGGGCTGTTTTCAATTTCTCACGAATAACGCGAACCTGCTCTTCTGCTTCCTGAATCATATCCGGGCCAAAGAGTTGTCTTTCCCCGGTTTCTGACCAGTTAAGAGGCGTTCGACATTTTCGTCCATAGAGAACTTCGAAAGGAGCTTTGCCCAAGCTAGCTTGATAACTATTGTTATAAGCAAACTCCGCGAATGGAAGGCATTTCTCCCAACCCATTCCGAATGAGATGACAGAAGCTCGGAGCATATCTTCCAGAATTTGATTGACTCGCTCTACTTGACCACTTGATTGAGGATGGAAGGCGGTGCTAAAAGAGAGACGAGTTCCCATAGCATTTTGGAAACTTTCCCAAAATCGAGAGGTGAAGAGACTCCCACGGTCTGAGTTAATTTCCAATGGGACACCATGAAGAGACACTATTCGGGAGATGTATAAGTCAGCTAGCTGGCTAGCGGTGATACTCTCACGAACAGGTAGGAAATGGGCTACTTTGGAAAGACGGTCGATCACGACGAAGATGGCATTATTCCCTCTCTTGGTCCTGGGAAACCCAGTGATGAAATCCATACTGATTTTATCCCATTTCCACTCAGGAATAGCCAAAGGTTGAAGGGTGCCAGCAGGCCGTTGATGCTCTGCTTTAACACGACGACAAACGTCGCAATTAGCAATGTATTGAGCGATTTCTCTCTTCATCCTAGTCCACCAAAACCTCTGGCGTAGGTCTTGATACATTTTAGTACTACCGGGATGAATGGTGAGAGGGGATTCATGAGCTTCCTTAAGGATCAGCCGCCTCAGGTTTCGTGCCTTGGGGACCACTAAGCGGTTTCCAAAGTATACGACACCTTGATCATCAACGGAGAAACAATTCGCGACTCCTTTCTTAATGTTTCTCTTAATACGGGAGATTCCCGGATCTACCTTCTGTGCCTTGATGATCTGATCCGTAAGGGTAGGTTTCGCCACCAGGGTGGATAGGAATCCTCGAGGAATAATGTGAAGATTGAGCTTACGAAATTCCTCATGGAGAAGTGGTTGACTTTGGTGTAACATCAGGTTGTTACAATAAGATTTACGACTTAGCGCATCAGCCATGACATTGGCTTTGCCCGGGGTGTAAGTTATTCCTAAGTCGTAATCCGAGATCAACTCGACCCAACGTCGTTGCCTGAGATTCAAATCCGGTTGGGTGAAGATATATTTCAAACTTTGGTGATCGGTGAAGATCTCGCAACGATTACCGAGGAGGTAATGTCGCCAAGTTTTGAGTGCATGGACTACAGCTGCAAGCTCTAGATCATGTGTGGGATAGTTTTCCTCATGTGGGTGTAATTGCCGTGAAGCATAGGCAATTACCTGACGATCTTGCATGAGTATGCAACCTAGTCCTTGTCGCGAGGCGTCGCAATAGATAATAAAGTCCTTGGAGAAATCTGGTGGTACCAGTACGGGAGCAGATGTCAGGCGTCTTTTCAGTTCCTGAAAGCTGAACTCGCACTGTGGGGTCCACTCGAACTTTTTATCTTTCTTGAGGAGTTCAGTTAGAGGTTTAGCAACCTTGGAGAAATTCTCGACGAAGCGGCGGCAATAGCTCGCTAAGCCAAGGAAGCTCCGAACTTGCTTGACCGTCTCAGGTGGAGTCCAATCAAGGACGGCTTGAACTCGCTCGGGATTGACAGCAATACCCTTACCAGAGATTACATGGCCTAGATAGGTCACTTCTGGCAACCAAAATTCACACTTGGAGAATTTGGCATAAAGGCGATGCTCTCGAAGTTTCGTCAATACCAGCCTTAGATGTTCGGCATGTTCCTCTTCATTCTTGGAGTAGATGAGTATGTCATCGAGGTATACTACGACGAATTTATCCAAATACTCCATGAAGACCGAGTTCATTAACCGAGAGAAGGTGGCTGGGGCATTGGTTAAACCGAAGGACATAACGGTGTACTCGTATTGGCCATAACGAGTAACAAAGGCCGTTTTGGGAATGTCCCCGTTTCTGATTTTGATTTGATGGTAGCCCAACCTCAAATCCATCTTGGAAAAGACTGAGGATCCAGCGAGCTGATCATACAGATCGTTGATCCTGGGAAGCGGATACTTGTTCTTGATGGTGACCAAGTTGACAGGTCGGTAATCTACAACCATCCGATCCGTTCCATCCTTCTTCTTGACGAAGAGGACGGGGCAAGCCCAAGGAGAGGAACTAGGACGGATGAAACCCTTTTTCAAGGACTCATCGAGTTGGTTCTTAAGCTCGGCTAGTTCTAAGGGTGCCATCTTATAGGGTCTCCTAGAAAATGGAATAGTTCCTGGAACAAGGTCTATCACGAACTCGACATCCCTGTCAGGTGGAACACCTGGCAGTTCTTCTGGAAAGACATCCGGAAAGTCCCGGACTACCGGAACATCCTCAAGGTCTGGAAGGGGGTTGGCATTTAGGGAGTAAAGCTGGCGCTTGGCCACTCGAGTTAAGACATTGACTGTCTTGCCCGATGGGTGAGTAAGTTGAACGGTTCTAGTGGCACAATCAATCTTAGCATAATGAGCTGACATCCAGTCCATACCCAAGATGATGTTTATGTCCGAGGACTTGAGAGCTATTAAGGATGCAAGGAAGACAAGTCTATCGACAAGAATTTCGTTCCCATGGCTTACTCTAGAAGTTTGCCATTTGGAACCCGGAGTTTGAATTACCATGGAAGTGGGCATGTCACAGAATGTCGTGTTATGCAATCGAGCATAGTTCTCGGATATGAATGAATGAGATGCTCCAGTATCGAAAAGAACAAATGCCGGATGGCAATTAACAAGGAGCGTACCAAGGACGACGTTAGGATCCTCATGAGCCTCCTCGGCTGAGACATAGTTGACATGGCCACGTGCAGTGGTGACCGGCTTGGCGTAGAATGTCTTTCCCGCTGGCTTACCACGGCCAACGGACTTTCCAGACTGATTGGGGTTGTTGTTCTGGGGACACTCTCGGCTATAGTGACCCGGCTCTCCACACTTGAAACACGTCACAACATTGGGACGTGGAGCAGCATTAGCAGCGGGGCCACCATAGGGCTTGGGCGGTGCAAACTGCTGGTTGGGACGAGGCGCCTCAAAGGATGGCCTCGGAATGAACCTGGGTGGCAGTGCCGTGCTTGGAATCCACACCCGGCGCTTCTGAGCTCCAGAGCCGGATGAAGAGCCAAAATCACGTGAGTGCTTGCGTGAAGCGTCATAGTCAGACTGGCCTGACTCAGCACTGATGGCTTTATTGACCAACTTCTGAAAGGAGGTGCACTCGTGCAGACGAAGATCGCGGCGAAGCTCAGGGCTAAGTCCCTTGCGGAACCTTGCCTGCTTCTTAGCGTCGGTAGATACTTCTTCAGGAGCATATCGTGCCAGATTCCCAAATTCACGACTATATGCATCCACAGTCAGTCTTCCTTGGGTGAAATTGCAGAACTCTTCCCTCTTGCGATCTATGAGACCTTCCGGAATGTGATGCTCACGGAAAGCCTCACTGAATTCAGCCCAAGTAGTGATTTGGCCGACCGGGCGCATAGCTTCAAAGTTTTCCCACCAAAGGCTAGCAGGGCCTTCGAGGTGATAGGCAGCATAAGTAACCTTATCAGCTTCGGCTACGTTGGCAGAACGTAGCTTGTGGGTGATGCTGCGAAGCCAGTCATCCGCGTCGAGGGGCTCGACAGAATGGTTAAACTTTGGTGGGTACAGCTTGATAAAGTCATTGATTGACACCAAGTCATTTCGCTGATGGCGTGCAGTGTTCTGCTCAATCCGCTCTAACAGGCGGTTAGTCTCACGCTTGTTTCTTTCCGCCTCCAGCATCACTTCGGCCAGAGAAGGCGGGTGAGGCAGATTTTCACCCCTAGCTACACTGGCTTCCCCCTGCTCCGGGGCAGCAGGGTTGCTGCGGGTGTTGACCATCCTAGGAGAAAACAAGACAACGGTTTAGATAAGGATGGCACAAACTTAGCAAGGAAGTGCAGAATGTAATGGATAACATGGAATGCTAAGATGTTCATTGCACGACATGGTAATATAGAAACTGCCATATATATACCATTGGTCATACACACCGTACATAGTTTAGTACAAGCCTAGGCTAGAGTACAACTACGGTGAAAGACATTACATCTCATCGGAGGCATTCCAAGCTCCTATACATTATTTTCCTACACCTGCGGAGCGTGATACACACCAAGTCATATCCCACGGTCACGCAGGACTGTGGAGAATACAACTACTACAATACTAGTGGAACTACTACTAGCTCAGACGGCTCCGTAGTAATCCTCATAGAAGTCGCCACCAAAACCTAGAAGTGGAACATGTTCATATGGGAACAGACGGTCCCGCGGAGCCTGCGGACCAAAGGGACTCGGATGTGGCCTTGGCCCCACAGGTGGTGGCAGATGGGGACCATGAGGTGGGGTGATGCCTCCCACATCGCGCCACTCCATACAATCCGGCAATCCAGACCTTACATGGTACAGATCCCTCAGATCCATGTATCCTGCTTATACCACCGGTGCAAACCGAGTCAATGTGGCCTAGTGATCAGCACGAGAGTTAAAAAGCTCCATACGCAAGGCCCGATTTTCGCGGTCCTTATCCTCGAGCATCTCGGCAGTGGTGCGGAGTAGTGACTCCTCATGTGTGGGGTCAGCATAAATGGCCTAGAGATACCCTTGCGCTCCCGGAAGTGAAGCTAGCATATAACGAAAGTCGGTGTTCCGAAGCAGGCCAGTCCGGACTCGCATGATGGTCATCATGGAATAGGCAGCATCCTGCATAGCCATCTCAACAGTAACCCCGAGTCCATAGGAACAGTGAAGGGGCTCAGTGGCTCTAGGATAAGAGGGATATATCCTGACGGTACAGAGGTACTAGCTCTGGTTGAAATCTCGGAATTGCTCTTCGACAGTGTATTCGGGATACCAACGGTAACCCGTCTCGGTCATTACCCGGACTAACATAGTAGTATGACCGGGCACATCAAGGCACCAGGTCAGGCGAACCACTTGGTTTTGAGCACGAGTGGCCATCTGAAAGCACAAGCACAATGCAAAGGCATTAGAATTTCTAGGGAAAATTGGATAGCATAACAGCTGTAAATGCTCAGAAAAAGATTTGAGACATCCACAACAGTTTGCAATACCACTCAACAACATCATATCAAGGTTCTGATTCAACTAGCAACATACTAAAAGTAGTAGAAACTGTACTGAGGCTTGTAACAACAATCCTATAAGCTACTACGGATTAGTAACACGTGAACCTGATAGAAGGAGAGAGCCTAGTCCTTAACCCATGTTGAATAAGAAGAGAATGACTCAGATCAGAGGGCATAAGGTAAAGGAGTAAAAGAGCCTTACGTTCCCTCCCACAATCAATTCCCCTACATATAACTAAAGCATTTCTAGACTCGACATCGACCAGTTTGGCTCAACGAACCTACAGGCAGTCCGGCTCTGATGTCAACGCTATCAGGACCCCGATTCCAAGTCACATCGATCTAGCCGGTAACACCTCATATCACATTGCGGCCTCACACACGGTATCCCCACGGGTGTCGCCTTACCATGGCCCAGGACCGTTTGCGCCTTTTGGCTCACGTATATGATAGTGTCGCTAGCATCCATATGACAGAGAACCCGGGCCGACATGGCTAGTCGTGAACCCAAAGCGGCACAGACCTATGGAGACAGTGTTGGGGAACGTAGCAGAAATTCAAAATTTTCTACGCATCTCCAAGATCAATCTATGGAGTAATCTAGCAACGAGGGAAGGAGAGTGCATCTACATACCCTTGTAGATTGCAAAGCGGAAGCGTTCAAGTGAACGGGGTTGATGGAGTCGTACTCGTCGTGATCCAAATCACCGATGATCCTAGTGCCGAACGGACGGCACCTCCGTGTTCAACACACGTACAGCCCTGGTGACGTCTCCTACGCCTTGATCCAGCAAGGGGAGAAGGAGAGGTTGGGGAAGACTCCATCCAGCAGCAGCACGACGGTGTGGTGGTGGTGGAGGAGCGCGGGACTCCAGCAGGGCTTCGCCAAGCACTACGAGAGACGAGGAGGGAGAGGGGTAGGGCTGCGCCAACAGGGAGAGCAAATCACATGTGTTGGGCAGCCCCAAACCTCAAGTATATATAGGGGAGGGGAGGGGCTGCGCCCCCACCTAGGGTTCCCTCCCTAGGGGTGGCGGCAGCCCCCAGATCCCATCTGGGAGGCGGCCAAGGGGGAGAGAGGGGGGGCGCACCTAGGGTGGGCCTTAAGGCCCATCTACGCCTAGGGTTTGCCCCCTCTCCTCTTGAGGACGCCTTGGGCCTTGGTGGGAGGCGCCCCAGCCCACCTAGGGGCTGGTCCCTTCCCACTATTGGCCCATGTAAGCCTCCGGGGCTGGTGGCCCCACCTGGTGGACCCCCGGACCCCTCCGGTGGTCCCGGTACACTACCGGTGATGCCCGGAACACTTCCGGTGGCCAAAACCATACTTCCTATATATCAATCTTTACCTCCGGACCATTCTGGAACTCCTTGTGACGACCGGGATCTCATCCGGGACTCCGAACAACATTCGGTAACCGCGTACATACTTTCCCTATAACCCTAGCGTCATCGAACCTTAAGTGTGTAGACCCTACGGGTTCGGGAACCATGCAGACATGACCGAGACAACTCTCCGGCCAATAACCAACAGCGGGATCTGGATACCCATGTTGGCTCCCACATGTTCCACGATGATCTCATCGGATGAACCACGATGTCAAGGACTTAATCAATCCCGTATACAATTCCCTTTGTCCAGCGGTATGATACTTGCCCGAGATTCGATCGTCGGTATCCCGATACCTTGTTCAATCTCGTTACCGGCAAGTCTCTTTACTCGTTCCGTAACACATCATCCCGTGATCAACTCCTTGGTCACATTGTGCACATTATGATGATGTCCTACCGAGTGGGCCCAGAGATACCTCTCCGTTTACACGGAGTGACAAATCCCAGTCTCGATTCGTGCCAACCCAACAGACACTTTCGGAGATACCTGTAGTGTACCTTTATAGCCACCCATTTACGTTGTGACGTTTGGCACACCCAAAGCACTCCTACGGTATCCGGGAGTTGCACAATCTCATGGTCTAAGGAAATGATACTTGACATTAGAAAAGCTTTAGCAAACGAACTACACGATCTTTGTGCTAGGCTTAGGATTGGGTCTTGTCCATCACATCATTCTCCTAATGATGTGATCCCGTTATCAACGACATCCAATGTCCATGGTCAGGAAACCGTAACCATCTATTGATCAACGAGCTAGTCAACTAGAGGCTTACTAGGGACATGGTGTTGTCTATGTATCCACACATGTATCTGAGTTTCCTATCAATACAATTCTAGCATGGATAATAAACGATTATCATGAACAATGAAATATAATAATAACCAATTTATTATTGCCTCTAGGGCATATTTCCAACAGTCTCCCACTTGCACTAGAGTCAATAATCTAGTTCACATCGCCATGTGATTAACACTCACAGGTCACATCGCCATGTGACCAACATCCAAGAGTTTACTAGACTCAATGATCTAGTTCACATCACTATGTGATTAACACTCAATGAGTTCTGGGTTTGATCATGTTATGCTTGTGAGAGAGGTTGTAGTCAACGGGTCTTGCCATATTCAGATCCCTATGTATTTCGCAAAACTTTATATCGTAGATGCTGCTACCACGTTCCACTTGGAGCTATTCCAAATTATTGCTCCATTATACGTATCCGGTATCTCTACTCAGAGCTATCCGGATAGGTGTTAAGCTTGCATCGACGTAACTCTTTACGTCGAACTCTTTATCACCTCCATAACCGAGAAACATTTCCTTATTCCTCTAAGGATAATTTTGACCGCTATCTGGTGATCTACTCCTAGATCACCTTTGTACCCTCTTGCCAGACATGTGGCAAGGCACACATCAGGTGCGGTACTCAGCATGGCATACCGTATAGAGCCTATGACAAGAGCATAGGGGACGACCTTCGTCCTTCCTCTTTCTTCTGCCGTGGTCAATCTTTGAGTCTTACTCAACTTCACACCTTACAACTCAGGTAAGAACCCCTTCTTTGACTGATCTATTTTGAACTCCTTCAAAAACATGTCAAGGTGTGCGTTCTTTGAAAGTATCATCAGGCGTCTTGATCTATCTCTATAGATCTTGATGCCCAATATGTAAGCAGCTTTATCCAGGTCTTCCTTTGAAAATCACTCTTCAAACAACCGTTTATGCTTTCCAGAAATTCTACATTATTTCGGATCAACAATATGTCATCCACATATACTTATCAGAAATGTTGTAGTGCTCCCACTCACTTTCTTGTAAATACAAGTTTCTAGCAAACATTGTATAAACCTAAAAGCTTTGATCACTCCATCAAAACATATATTCCGATTCCGAGATGCTTGCTCTAGTCCATAGAAGGATTGCTGGAGCCAGCATACCTTTTAGCATCCTTAGGATCGACAAAACCTTTTATTGTATCACATACAACTTTTCTTACGAAAACTGGTAAGAAAACTTGTTTTGACATCCATCTGTAAGATTTCATAATCGAAAAATACAGCTAATGCTATCATGATTCCGACGGACTTAAGCATCGCTACGGGTGAGAAATTCTCATCGTAGTCAACTCCTTGAACTTGTGAAAAGACTCTTTCCCACAAGTCGAGCTTCATAGACGGTAACATTACCGCCCACGTCCGTCTTCTTCTTAAAGATCCATTTATCTCAATGGCTTGCCGATCATCGGGCAAGTCCACCAAAGTCCATACTTTGTTCTGATATATGGATCCTATCTCGGATTTCATGGCTTCTAACCATTTGTCGGAATACGGGCCCACCATCGCTTCTCCATAGCTCGTAGGTTCATTGTTGTCTAACAACATGATATCTAAGACAGGATTACCGTACCACTTAGGAGTAGTACATATCCTTGTCGACCTACGAGGTTCGATAGCAACTTGATCCGAAGCTTCATGATCACTATCATTAACTTCCTATTCAACAGACGTAGGCGCCACAGAAAACATCTTTCTGTGTTGCATCACTCTCTGGTTGAAGTAAAGGTTCGACAACCTCATCAAGTTCTATCTTCCTCCCACTCAATTCTTTCGAGAGAAACTCCTTCTCGAGAAAGGACCCGTTCTTAGCGACAAACAATTTGCCCTCGGATCTGAGATAGAAGGTATACCCTACTGTCACCTTTGGGTATCCTATGAAGATGTGTTTGTCCGCTTTGGGTTCGAGCTTCTCCGGCTGAAGCCTTAAGCATCGCAGCCCCAAACATTAAGAAACGACAACTTTGGTTTCTTGCCAAACCAATGTTCATACGACGTCGTCTCAACGGACTTAGATGGTGTCCTATCTAAAGTGAATGCAGCTGTCTCTAACGCATAACCTCAAAATGAAAACGGTAGATTGATAAGAGACATCATAGATCGCACCATATCTCATAAGGTTCGATTACGACGTCATAACCCAGTGGTGTTCCAGGTGGCTTCAACTGTGAAACAATTCCACAATGTCTTAAGTGTTTGCCAAACTCATAACTCAGAAATTCTCATTGATCAGATCGTAGGAATTTGATCTTCTTGTTATGATGATTCTTAACTTCACTCTGAAATCGCTTGAACTTTTCAAACGTTTCAGACTTGTGCTTCATTAAGTAAATATACCTATATCTACCCAAATCGTCAGTGAAGATGAGAAAATAGCGATATCCACCGCACGCTTCAATTCTCATTGGATCACACGTATCAGCATGCATGATTTCCAACAAGTCACTTGCCCGTTTCATTATACCTGAAAACGGGGTCTTAGTCATCCTGCCCATGAGGCATGGCTCGCATGTGTCAAGCGATTCAAAATCAAGTGACTCCAAACATCCATCGACATGGAGTTTCTTCATTCATCTTACGCCAATATGACCTAAGCGGCAGTGCCACAAGAAAGTGGTACTAACTCTACATCTTTTGGCGTGAACATGTGTATTACCACGACCAAGATTCAATGAACCATTCACATAGGGTGCATGACCATGAAAGGTATCATTCATGTAAACAGAATAACCATTATTCTCTAACTTAAATGAATGACCGTATTGCAATGAACATGATCTAATCATATTCATGCTCAACGTAGACACCTGATAACATTTATCTAGGTTCAATACTAATCCCGAAGGCAGATGGAGCGTGCGATGGTGATCTCATCAACTTTGGAAACACTTCCAACACACATCGTCACCTCGCCCTTAGCCAGTCTCCGTTTAGTCCGTAGCTTTTGCTTCAAGTCACCAGTAATAGCAACTGAACCGGTATCCAATACCCAGGTGCTACCAGGAGTACTAGCGAGGTACACATTAATAACACGTATATACTTTGTTGAAGTTGCCAGCCTTCTTATCTACCATGCATTTGGGGTAATTCCGCTACCAGTGACCGTTCCCCTTACAATAGAAGCACTTAGTCTCGGGTTTGGGTTCAACCTTGGGTTCCTTCACTGGAGCGGCAACTGGTTTGCCATCCATGAAGTTTCCCTTCTAGCCCTTGCCCTTCTTGAAACCAGTGGTCTTGTTAAACCATCAACACTTGATGCTCCTTCTTGATTTCTACCTTTTGCGGTCTTAAGCACCGCGAACAGCTCCGGGATCAACTCCATCCCTTGCATGTCATAGTTCATCACGAAGATCTAGTAGCTTAGTGATAGTGGCTAGAGAACTCTATCAATCACTATCTTATCTGGAAGTTTAACTCCCACTTGATTTAAGTGATTGTAGCACCCAGACATTCTGAGCACATGCTCACTAGCTGAGCTATTCTCCTCCATCTTGTTGGCAAAAGAACTTGTCAGAGGTCTCACACCTCTCAACACGGGCATGAGCCTGAAATCCCAATTTCAGCTCTTGGAACATCTCATATGTTCTATGGCGTTCAAAACGTCATTGGAATCCCGATTCTAAGCCGTAAAGTATGGTGCACTAAACTATCAAGTAGTCATCAGGATGTGTCTGTCAGGTGTTCACAACATCCACAGACGACGTTGTAGGGGTTTGCACATCGAGCGGTGCATCAAAGACGTAAGCCTTCTGTGTAGCAGTGAGGACACTCCTCGGACTACGGACCTAGTCCGCATCATTGCTTACAATATCTTTCAACTTAGTCTTTCTCTAGGAACGTATTGAAACAGGGAGCTACAACGTGAGCTATTTATCTACAACATATTTGCAAAGACAATTTAGACTATGTTCATGATAATTGAGTTCATCTTAATGAACTCCCACTCAGATAGACATCCCTCTAGTCATCTAAGTGAAACATGATCCGAGTCAACTAGGCCGTGTCCGATCATCACGTGAGACGGACTAGTCAACATCGGTGAACATCTTCATGTTGATCGTATCTTCTATACGACTCATGCTCGACCTTTCGGTCTTCTGTGTTCCGAGGCCATGTCTGTACATGCTAGGCTCATCAAGTCAACCTAAGTGTTTTGCGTGTGTAAATCTGGCTTACACCCGTTGTATTCGAACGTTAGAATCTATCACACCCGATCATCACGTGGTGCTTCGAAACGACGAACCTTCGCAATGGTGCACAGTTAGGGGGAACACTTTCTTGAAATTTTAGTGAGGGATCATCTTATTTAAGCTACCGTCGTTCTAAGCAAATAAGATGTAAAACATGATAAACATCACATGCAATCAAATAGTGACATGATATGGCCAATATCATTTTGCTCCTTTTGATCTCCATCTTCGGGGCTCCATGATCATCGTTGTCACCTGCATGACACCATGATCTCCATCATCGTGTCTTCTTGAAGTTGTCCCGTCATCCATTACTTCTACTACTATGGCTAACGCTTTAGCAATAAAGTAAAGTAATTACATGACGTTTATGTTGACACGCAGGTCATAAATAAATAAAGACAACTCTTATGGCTCCTGCCGGTTGTCATACTCATCGACATGCAAGTCGTGATTCCTATTACAAGAACATGATCAATCTCATACATCACATATATCATTCATCACATCCTTTTGGCCATATCACATCACAAGGCATATGCTGCAAAAACAAGTTAGACGTCCTCTAATTGTTGTTGCAAGTTTTTACGTGGCTGCTATAGGTTTCTAGCAAGAACGTTTCTTACCTACGCCAAAACCACAACGTGATATGCCAATTTCTATTTACCCTTCATAAGGACCCTTTTCATCGAATCCGATCCGACTAAAGTGGGAGAGACAGACACCCGCTAGCCACCTTATGCAACTAGTGCATGTCAGTCGGTGGAACCAGTCTCACGTAAGAGTACGTGTAAGGTCGGTCCGGGCCGCTTCATCCCACGATGCCGCCGAATCAAGATAAGACTAGTAACGGCAAGTAAATTGACAATATCGATGCCCACAACTGCTTTGTGTTCTACTCGTGCATAGAAACTACGCATAGACCTAGCTCATGATGCCACTGTTGGGGAACGTAGCAGAAATTCAAAATTTTCTACGCATCACCAAGATCAATCTATGGAGTAATCTAGCAACGAGGGAAGGAGAGTGCATCTACATACCCTTGTAGATTGCTAAGCGGAAGCGTTCAAGTGAACGGGGTTGATGGAGTCGTACTCGTCGTGATCCAAATCACCGATGATCCTAGTGCCAAACGGACGGCACCTCCGTGTTCAACACACGTACAGCCCGGTGACGTCTCCTACGCCTTGATCCAGCAAGGGGAGAAGGAGAGGTTGGGGAAGACTCCATCCAGCAGCAGCACGACGGTGTGGTGGTGCTGGAGGAGCACGGGACTCTAGCAGGGCTTCGCCAAGCACTACGAGAGACGAGGAGGGAGAGGGGTAGGGCTGCGCCAACAGGGAGAGCAAATCACATGTGTTGGGCAGCCCAAACCTCAAGTATATATAGGGGGAGGGGAGGGGCTGCGCCCCCACCTAGGGTTCCCTCCCTAGGGGTGGCGGCAGCCCCCAGATCCCATCTGGGAGGCGCCCAAGGGGGAGAGAGAGGGGGGGGCGCACCTAGGGTGGGCCTTAGGGCCCATCTGCGCCTAGGGTTTGCCCCCTCTCCTCTTGAGGATGCCTTGGGCCTTGGTGGGAGGCGCCCCGGCCCACCTAGGGGCTGGTCCCTTCCCACTATTGGCCCATGTAAGCCTCCGGGGCTGGTGGCCCCACCTGGTGGACCCCCGGACCCCTCCGGTGGTCCCGGTACACTACCGGTGATGCCCGGAACACTTCCGGTGGCCAAAACCATACTTCCTATATATCAATCTTTACCTCCGGACCATTCCGAAACTCCTCGTGACGTCCGGGATCTCATGCGGGACTCCGAACAACATTCGGTAACCGCGTACACACTTTCCCTATAACCCTAGCGTCATCGAACCTTAAGTGTGTAGACCCTACGGGTTCAGGAACCATGCAGACATGACCGAGACAACTCTCCGGCCAATAACCAACAGTGGGATCTAGATACCCATGTTGGCTCCCACATGTTCCACGATGATCTCATCGGATGAACCACAATGTCAAGGACTTAATCAATCCCGTATACAATTCCCTTTGTCCAGCGGTATTGTACTTGCCCGAGATTCGATCGTCGGTATCTCGATACCTCGTTCAATCTCGTTACCGGCAAGTCTCTTTACTCGTTCCATAACACATCATCCCGTGATCAACTCCTTGGTCACATTGTGCACATTATGATGATGTCCTACCGAGTGGGCCCAGAGATACCTCTCCGTTTACACGGAGTGACAAATCCCAGTCTCGATTCGTGCCAACCCAACAGACACTTTCGGAGATACCTGTAGTGTACCTTTATAGCCACCCAGTTACGTTGTGACGTTTGGCACACCCAAAGCACTCCTACGGTATCCGGGAGTTGCACAATCTCATGGTCTAAGGAAATGATACTTGACATTAGAAAAGCTTTAGCAAACGAACTACACGATCTTGTGCTAGGCTTAGGATTGGGTCTTGTCCATCACATCATTCTCCTAATGATGTGATCCCGTTATCAACAACATCCAATGTCCATGGTCAAGAAACCGTAACCATCTATTGATCAACGAGCTAGTCAACTAGAGGCTTACTAGGGACATGGTGTTGTCTATGTATCCACACATGTATCTGAGTTTCCTATCAATACAATTCTAGCATGGATAATAAACGATTATCATGAACAATGAAATATTTAATAATAACTAATTTATTATTGCCTCTAGGGCATATTTCCAACAGACAGGCATACATGAATCACATCGAGCATGTCGGTCATCAGCGAGTGAATCCGGGCTGTAGCACTGGGCTAACAGGACTCCGGGGAACCCGGGCTGTAGCAGGCTAGGCAGGACTCCGGATGTCACCGCGTGACATTTCCCCGAAGGGACAGACATAGGAACGAAGTGAAACACATGCCGGCCAGTCAAGTGTCCTGAGCAGTAGTGCTGGGCTAGCAGGACTCCGGTGAACCGGGCTGTAGCGGACTACTATGGCTCGAGGAACACTAGACTACATTTCCCCATAAGAAAGGTTGCCAAGGATAAACAACTAGATTGTCGGATCCCACTCATACCAAGCATTTCAATCATACACACAATATGCCCGATATGAGTACATACAACATGGCATCACAACAAAACTCTACAACTCAAGTACTTTATTTAAAGGTTCCAGAGAGCCATACATAACATGTTCATACAAGTAGGGGTCAGATGACCCGACACTCAAGTCATACAAGCATACAAGCACATGCGGACGCAAATAGTCAGAGTACAGACACTAGAAAGCAAGAAGGCTTCTCGAAGCCTGTCTATCTACATAGGGCCCTCCATGGCCAGGATCACCACCTAGGTGGCTAGTCACTCGTCGACATCAAGATCTACATAAAACCCATCGGAGGGGGCGGTGTTGTCGTCTGAAAATAGTAATTAAGCAAACATGAGTACAAAGGTACTCAACAAGTCTTACATCGGATCCTACTATACATGCTCATTCTCAAGAAGGTGGTGGGGTTATTGCAGCAAGCCAGCTTTGACTCTTGGCTAAGCTATCCTACGGAACTTCTCTAGTAAAAATAGTTTTCGCACATGAGTCCACCACTCACCAACACAATACTCCACCGGGGATCCTCCCTCGTCATCCTACGAGAGGGCTATCCTCGGTACTCACACTTATCTTGAGTCTTTTAGTAGTATCCATTAACTTGTCTATGAACTGTATAGGCAACCAAGTAGTCCTTTACCGCGGACGCGGCTATTCGAATAGTTTTATACCCTGCAGGGGTGTACTTCTTCATACACGTTTTCACCACTTACCGCCGTTTACATGACATGTACTCGGCAACCTTCAAGCGGAAGCCTGACGAGGGTGTCGGCCACGGCCTACCTAAGCACTCAAGCCTCTAGTCCAGGTTTATCGCCTATCCAGGTTCCATCCGCAGGGAGTCCGGCCGAGGTTTCCACATGCGGCCCCGAACGATGTGAATAGGGTTCCCGAGACACCAAATGCGTGACTCGGTACACCGTGCCACGGTGTATCTACCGCAACATAGCCCACCCCTAGGGTCAGCGCTACGCACGGCCGCCAACACATAACCTACAAAAACCAGAAACTATTTGCAACTCCTGGACAGAGTACTAGGGTGATTAAGAAGCTGAGAGGGTCCATTGGTTTCGGGCCCAATGTATGGTAGTAACTGCATCTTAAATCACACATACAGATCTCAGTTCTTATGGACGGCCTCAATGAAACAACCCACCATGTACTCCTACATGGCCTCTCATCGATACCTTTACCAAATCATGTTCAACACATCCCTCACATTACCGATATAATCATTTCACTCTAGCCCATCACCCAGATGGACCAGACCTGACACAACTCTAAGCATAGCAGGCATAGCAAGGTAGGAAACACATACATGGCTCAATCAACTCCTACACATGCTAGTGGGTTTCATCTAGTTACTGTGGCAATGACAGGTCATGCAGAGGATAAGGGTTCAACTACCATAGCACACAGCAGTTTGAATCGCGTTGTCTTAATGCAATAAACAAGAGCAGAAGCGAGAACATGGGTTTGTATCGGAATGATCAATGGGTTGCTTGCCTGATGTAGTGGTAGTAGGCTACTGCCCTTCAGACGAATACTCGGGGTTATCCTCGGAGGCAGAACCTACCACGAAAGGCACACCGAACATAATCAACACATGACAATATGCAACAATAAGATGCATGCTATGACATGGCAAGATGAAAGTGTCTTGTCCTAATGCAAGCTAAAACAGAAGGGGATGAACTCATTTGAATCAAAGATTCAAATGTTAGCTCATTTAACATAGCCTTATTAGTGCATTATCTTATTCTGCTTAAATAGCAAGGTTAACTTGTTTTGTCATGCATGAAACCATTACAGATGGATAGATTGAATTTTTCTGATCATTTTTCATATATAACTTGTTTGATTTGGAGCTATGGTTGATTTTCTATGATTTTTAGAAGTTTTGGCTATTTCCTGGAATTTCCTATATAAGAATAATTCCAGTAATTGAATTAATGCGTCAGCATGACATAGGTGTGACGTCAGCGGGTCAACTGGGTCGGCCAGGTCAAACCTGACTGGTGGGCCCTGTCTGTCAGTGTCTCAGCTAATTAACAGAATTATGTTAGTGCTAATTAACTGTCAGTGGGACCTGGGCCCACATGTCAGTGACTAAACTAATTAAAATTAGTTAAAACTAATCCTAAACTAATTAGCAGGCCAGCCCCACCTGTCATAGACTCAGGGGGGGAAGTCAACCTGGGCCCACACGTGGTCAAACAGAGTCAAACTCACCGGCGTTTAGCCGCCGGCAAGGCCAGACGCGACGGAGGGCTCGGGTTTTGCACTCCGGTGACCAAAAGGACGGCGGAGACCATCTACGTGTTGCGGGGAGTGAGCCGCGTCGAGTGGTGGCAGTAGCCGGAGCTGGGGTGGCCGGAAACGACGGCGGCGAGCACGTCCGCGGCAGCCGGAGTTCGGGCGAGGTTGAACTAGTCGCTAGCAGGCACAGCGAGGGGCGTGCAGGGGTGCTACGGGCTCCTGCGAGTGCGTGGAAGACGAAGGCGTGCTCGGTTGCGACCCAACGTGGCCGTGGCCACAACGGCGACGTGCAGTGGTGGTGGCGAGCTTCGGCTTCGATGGCCGTGGTGGTTAGAGGATGCGGACGAGCGCGGGGAGAGGGGAAATGGTGACGGAGCTCGCAGCGGTTGCGGGGGAGTGAACGGCGAGCTCGGGGAAGGGCTGGAGCGAGCGGGGCGGGGAGGGGGATCTCCGGCGACCGAGGTTGAAGACGAGCTCGGTGCAGCGTCTCCAGGGCGAGCGAGCGCTCGGGGATGGGTCGAGGCGAAGTAGTGGACGATGGCGAAGCTTCTTGGCACGGCGAGGCAATGAATGGACGGCGGTGGCTGCGGTGGAGCTTTTCGGCGGCGACGGCTGCGCTCGGCAGGGAAATGGGGAGAGAGCCAGAGAGGGGGAGAGGGCCACAGGGAGAGTGGGGAGAAGAGAGGGGGACGTGGGGGTCGGCGTGGCACTCGTGGACGCATCCAGGGCATCGGCAGAAGCAGGAGGTGGTCGGCGTGTGGCCGCGGGTGCCGGCCACACGCTTCTCGTCCTCCTGGCGAGAGGAAGGAGGACAACTGGCAAGAGCCAGTGGGCTGGTGGGCTGCGCCAGGTAAGTTTCTGTTCTCTCTCTCCTTTTCTGTTTTTTATTTATTCTATTATTTCTGTAACTTCAGGGCTTTATTAAAAATGCTAGGGCATTTCCATAAATCATAAAATTATTCATGGCTACTACTTAGGATATATCCAACACCAAACATTTTAGTTTATGATTATTTGAGCATTTAAAATATTTTATCGCATTTAAATGCCCAAATGCAAATACTAAAAGGATTAATCCAATGACCTTAAAATGTCCTAGAAAAAAGTGCACCATTTTTGTCAAAGGTTTTAGCCCCAAACAAAAAGGGTGGGCTTTTTAGAAGGGCATTTCAGGTTCATTGAAAAAGTTTTTAGTAAACCCTAGTTGTTCCAGGGGGGTGCTGGGGGTTCTGTCATCCCCATTTCAAATTTAAGAGAAAAATAAACATGATGCACACTCTAATGCTTGAATTAGCTAGGGTGTGACAGATTCGATCATGAAATAATTGGCATTGGATATTTAAATGACCACATTGCAAAGTTCACAAGGATGGCTAAGAAAATTTAAATTTTCAGCACAAACATCTAGCCTTTCTTGCAACCATTTAGTTTCTAAATACTTATGCCTCTTGAAAAATCTATCTTCCCTATTTGATGTGTACTTGCAAACCCTATGCACTCCACAAAAATTCACATGCTTATAAGAGACATTTTCATCATGATGTGACACCCCGAGACCGTTGCGCCAGGTGTCTTCTAGTTATGCGCCGTCGTTGCCATGTCTTTTGCTCGCGTGTCGCATCTTGCCATGTCATCATGTGCATTGCATCATCGTGTTTTCAAAACTTGCATCCGTCCCGGTCTCCTCGTTCTCTCCATTGTCCGTTCTGAGCCCAGACACAATCGCACGCGCCCGCGGCATGTCCAAAATATTATTTTATATGTGACCGAGAAAATGTTCTCGGAATGGTTGAAAGTTGGCATGCGGTGTTGTTATGTTGTTAGTAGGTCGCCTGCCAAGTTTCGTCAAATTCGGAGATCGTTTGTTGCCCCAATGGATAATTATAGCGACATTATAGTCGGCCAAATCATGGGACGTTTCGGTCTCCGGAAACTGCTGCCGGGTCTCTCTCTCTCTTCTCTCAGCCTGAGGCCTTCTGCACAGTCCACCACCTACCGCCAGGCCCAACCTAACTTCCCTCGTCAGCCCGAGGCTCTCCTCGCGCGCGCGTCCGAAAGTTGTCCCGGACCCGACCCAGACTTTCGTCACCGTTGGGTCTGGATCATCCCCTAACATCTGTAAAACACCTTCGTTTTTCTTTTTCGACTCCCCTAGGATATTCTTTCTCGACCGTCCGATCTCGATCGGGTGATCCAAATTCCCCTCATTTCCCCTATTTATATACCTAATCTAGTCTAACCCTAAAACCTAGGAGGTTTGTCCCATCCATCCCATCTCGCGCCGCCACTCCACCAAATCCCCCTCGGGATCCCCTTCGCACCAACCAGCCACCACCGAGACTTCCAAATCCATCGATCCAACCTCTCCTCTGCCCAAGCGCCGAGGGCACCCGTCCTCACACCGGTGGCCACCGGCCTGCAGCAGCAGCCCCGCGCGCTGCCCGAGCCTCCCATGCATCCTCGTCGTTGTTTGCGCCTGCCGCACCTGAAGATCTTGTTCCTTGTGTTGTTTCATTTCCTATTGATCAGTAGTGGAGCCTAGTCGGGTCGATCGAGGATCTAGCATTTGGGGTTGTCTTTATTTATGTTGGTTCCGTAGTCGGACCTTAATTGTATTCTGGATGATGTATGATATATTTATGTATTGTGTGAAGTGGCGATTGCAAGCCAACTCTTTATCCCTTTCTTATTCAGTACATGGGATGTGTAAAGATTACCCCTCTTGCGACATGCCTACTATGCGGTTATGCCTCTAAGTCGTGCTCCGACACGTGGGAGATATAGCCGCATCGTGGGTGTTACAAGTTGGTAATCAGAGCCTTCCCCGACTTAGGAGCCCCCTGCTTGATCGAATCACTGACGTTGTTGAGTCTAGAAGAAAATGTTTTGAGTCTTAGGATTATATATATCGGAGAGTAGGATTCTTTTTACTCCTCAGTCCCTTCGTCGCTCTGGTGAGGCCTCCTGACGTAGAAGTTTTGACTTTCCTCTCCTCAAATTTCACGAATTTTTTTAGGATCACGCGGGTATCTTGGAATCGTTCCGATGGTTTTGTGACGAGAACATTGTTCTTGGTGCCTCCTGACATTTAGGGGTTGTGGCAGTGTCTCGGGGAGTTGAGCTCCGAGGTGTTGTCGTCACAATTTTATCGTTGCAGTTCTGGAATACCTGAGTTCGCCGACATCAAAAATCTCTTTTATGCAGTTGTTGGTGAGATAACCTCGACGCCACCCACTACTGGGGCGGGAGTTCGGGAGTATTGCCATAACTCGTATAACAGATGCTTTTCGAAGGTTGAGGTAAACAATTTCCGAAGGTTTCTTGGTTATGTGTTGAAGGATGGATACAACTGGATGTAGGTATTGTTAGTTTGGGTAAGATATTATGCTTCCCCTATATCCCCAAAGCCTGATTGCATAACCAGAAAGTTTCGGGAGTTTATAAGTGGGAATTCAAGTATCTCGTAGGAATTCTTTCCAACAGACACATGATACGATATGGGATCTATCATATGTTTGTTTCCGACTGATTCTGCAAGCCAATCCTTTGTTTTGTTTTCGGTTGTGGTATTCGAGTTGCTTCAATGTCAAGTGTTGATTCCATACCTTTTCCTAAAATGGTGTTCTCATATTTCTATGTGAATGCTAATCCTTCATGACAATCGAGATTGTCATGTCAATCCTTTTCAACCGATGTCTTTCTCTTCAAGTGGATCCGATCATTTCAACATTCGCAAGATCACCTCTCAGTTTTCCCAACGGCGTTTGTTTTATCCGTCCCAAGTTGTCTTTGTTTTCCCGCCCTCCCACCATTTTTCTTCAAGGACTCAGATTTCTGAATCAAGTATCCATCTTATGGATGTGAAGTTTCTTCATTCTTTCCTCAATGTTCTTATCCGGTGATTCTCAGGAAGATACTAACGGAGTTTCAAGTTCGTCATTCTTCGTTCTCTTTCTTCTCCGGTGGTTTCAAGTCAAGCTTTGTTGATCATATCCTTTCCTTGTTTCAAATGTATTCTCATGCTGGTGCACCTCTTAATCATCCCCCTCTTGCTATTTTTGTATCCGAGGTGTTGAAGATATCTCAGAAGATTTGTGTCTCCATTATCAACCTGTTCAAGATATCTCGAGGTTGTTATCTCATTCTAGCCATTTAATTCAACCGGTGCAATCTTTCTTAAGTTGTTCTACGGTGGATCTTTTGAGTGGGCCCTAACCCACAAGTCTTTTCCAGGATCTTACCTGACTCTTCTATTTTCCGAAGCTACTATCAAATTCCTTTCAAAGTTTGACGTAAGAATGATTTCTCATCAGTCAAATGTATTTCTCCAAGATCTTTCAAATTCTTTTCATTGTTGGTTCAACCTTTCTAATTTTCATCCCGGAGTATCTCAACAATTCATGGTGGTGTTTCTCGTCGTAATTCTCGGGTTAGAAGACCGAAGAAGATTTTTCTCTCAATCTTGCTCCATTCTCTCTTCAATATTCATGGTTCTAGCTTGATGCCATCCTCTCATAATTGTTTTTTGATTGTGAGAATTCTTTCACCCATCCGGAGCATTTCAGGAGTATTTTTCAGTTTGATTCCCCGGAGCCCATCCTCTCAGAAGTATTCATTCAAGCTTTCAGCTCTCGTTCTCCAAATCTTACCGGTGCATCGCTCAAGTACTCTCTAGTCAGCTCATGATCTATTCATTCTCATGTATCTAAATTCTTTCAAGTATCTTCATTCGTTTTCCAATTCTTCCAGGTGAATTGTGCCTTTGCTACGTTCTTTTTCAATTCTTACGGTGGTTTGTTCAAGATTTCTCTTACTTCGTTATCATATCAATTCATTCGTTCTTTCCAATCCTATCGGTGGATAGTTCAAGTCCTTCTCTAGTTTACGCTATATCTATCTTAATCCTTTCTATGAGAATAAGTAGTATGCCAAATCCGTTTCTTGTCATCAATTTAAATTGGTGAAGGATACGCATAACATAATTCTTATTCTTGCTTCATCGTAATGATGGATTCATTCTTCTGGAGTTTGTTCACGATGACTCAATTCTCGGTTTCAATTGTTTCATCTTTATTTTGTTACCGGAGTTCCAAGCTCTCTCAATTATCTCGCCATGAAGATCCATCTAATCATTGCAAGGTTTCACCTTGTGTTTTCAACTTCTATTTCTTTCTATCATTCTTTTGTTACCAGAGTTCTTCATGGAGGCTCTACGTGGTGGTTCGTCAAGGATTCCTTTCATTCTTCAATTGTCCTCAAGATTTTCTCTCAAAGTTAAGATCCGCCAAGCTATACTCTCAAATAAACATGGTGTTCAACACATGTTTTGTTCTAAGAGTTCAAGCACTCTTCATCTTGCATTCCGAAGTGCAGTTCTTCCTATCTTATCTTTTGAAGTGGTGTTATGTCATTCTTGACAATTTATTTCATGTTTCATGATTCACAAGTTGTTAAGAATGAGGTATTTAAACCCATCATTTTCCTCCTTGGAGTTATCTTGGGTTAGATTTCACCTAAAGCCTTCCCTAAGGAATGTTGCCTATTGTGGTGTTTATAAATGACACAAGTTCTTCATTTATCCTTCCGGTGAAATAAGCTTCTCATCTCCTTGTTGATGTCAATTCAATCTATTGTTTCCGTTAGTGGCAGAATTTCACCTCAAGTTTTCGAGATGTTTTCCATAAACCCACAACAAGCTTACTCTTTTCGTTGTTGGTTTTCCAACAACTCCGTTCAACCTTTTCGTCGTAAGCATGCCCTTTCAATTTTATTTGCGAGAGTTGCAATTCGTCTTCTCCGTTCTTTTTCTTTCCAACCATCTAGTTTTCCATTCATTTGTTCCGGAGGCATTGTGATGTTGCTCTCTTCGACCCATCATCTTGTTTTGTCAATATCATGTTTTTTCCTTTTTTCTTATCCATTTAACCAGAGTGTCGTGCCCTCTTTTCAAGTTCTTCCCATTTTGTCAAGTTTTGCCTCCCTTCTCGACTGGAGTGCTTCTGAAATCTTTCTTACCCATGGTGCCATTCTTTCAATAGTTCCGGAGGCAGTGTTGTTGATTTCAGCAAGTATCCTCTCATCTTGTCAAGATCATAAATCAATTCCTCCCATTTACAATCGAAGTGTTGCCCAAATTATATCATTCTTTTTCATTCTCTATCTTGTTTTAACCGGAGTGTTGTGTCTATCATTCCTCTTCTAACCGGACTCTCATCCAAGTGCTTTCATTTTGCCAAGTTCATATTATTGCCTTCCATTTCCAACCAAGTGTTTTCGTAATTGATCTTTATCGTTCCTTGGACATCTCGTTTCTACCGGAGTGCTTGAATGTATTTTTTGTCCATTGCAACCCTTTTTCTTATGTCTTTCAACCTACAAGGTTCTAGTAATGTTTCTTGTTCCTCTTTTCTAACGGAGTGTTTTCAACTTTGTTCATCTTCATTGCATTCCTTCTTCCAATTTGTTCAACCTCTCAAGGTTCTTTGGTTTCACTCATTTGTCAAATAAGCAACTTAGTTTCACCTCCCCTCTTCCTTCTCTGTTTCTCTCCGGTGCCATCCCTGGGATCTCGGGTCGAGATCCTCTTGTAGTGGTGGAGTGTTGTGACGCCCCAAGACCGTTGCACCAGGTGTCTTCCAGTTATGCGCCTTCGTTGCCATGTATTTTGCTCGCGTGTCGCATCTTGCCATGTCATCATGTGCATTGCATCATCATGTTTTCAGAACTTGCATCCGTCCCGGTCTCCTCGTTCTCTCCGTTGTCTGTTCTGAGCCCAGACACAATCGCATGCGCCCGCGGCATGTCCGAAATATTATTTTATAAGTGGCCGAGAAAATGTTCTCAGAATGGGTTGAAAGTTGGCATGTGGTGTTGTTATGTTGTTAGTAGGTCGCCTGCCAAGTTTCGTCACATTCGGAGATCGTTTGTTACCCGAACGGATAACTATAGCGACATTATAGTCGGCCAAATCGTCGGACGTTTTTGGTCTCCGGAAACTGTCGCCGGGTCTCTCTCTCAATTCTCTTCTCTCAGCCTGAGGCCTTCTGCACATTCCACCACCTACCGCCAGGCCCAACCTAACCACCCTCGTCAGCCCGCGGCTCTCCTCGCGCGCGCGTCCGAAAGCTGTCCTGGACCCGACCCGGACTTTCGTCACCGTTGGGTCCGAATCATCCCCTAACATCTATAAAACACCTCTGTTTTTCTTTTTGGACTCCCCTAGGCTATTCTTTATCGACCGTCCGATCTCGATCGGGTGATCCTAATTCCCCTCATTTCCCCTATTTATATACCTAATCTAGTCTAACCCTAAAACCTAGGAGGTTTGTCCCACCCATCCCATCTCGCGCCGCCACTCCACCAAATCCCCCTCGGGATCCCCTTCGCACCAACCAACCACCACCGAGACTTCCAAATCCATCAATCCAACCTCTCCTCTGCCCAAGTGTCGAGGGCACCCATCCTTGCACCGGTGGCCGCCGGCCAGCAGCAGCAGCCCCGCGGGCTGCCCGAGCCTCCCCTGCATCCTCGTCGTTGTTCGCGCCTCTCGCACCTGAGGCCCCGAGCTCCTCCAGCCCAACCCTGTCCGCCGAGCTCCCTGCCGCACCGAAGTCCCTCCGCTTCCCTCGTCTGCGTCGACTGCCCCAAGCTCTCCTCCATTCCATCGCCTACACTCCAAGTTCCTGCCGCCTGCTTCTTCTTCGACCGGCCACGGAACCGCCTGCGCTGAGGTCCAGCCGGATCTGGACTCCAGTGCCCCGTCCCGGACCTCCTGCGATGCCCGCCGCCGGAGCTCCTCCTTGCCCGGTGAGACGCCCTGTCGCCGCTCCTGTGTTTTTCCCCTACACCTTCTCTGTCTCACATCTCCCTCTCTCTTGGCTTCCCGATGCAGCGCCAGGAGGACGCCGAGCTGTCGACGCACCTCCCCAACCCTCTGCATCGCCTGGATCCGGATGGGTTCATGCCTCCCCTGCCGCCGGTGCCGCCAAGTCCTGCTGCAGCCGCTCCCCTGCTTCCCTGCTCAATCCGCTGCTGCCTGCTTCGCTCGACTGCGCCCTTGCTTCATCCACGCGCCTAGGCCTCCTCTGTTTCGGCCCAGCTGCTCCCCTGCGTCTGCAAGGCCCAACGCCCTCCTCTGCAGATGGGCCAAGCCCATGGTGATGCCACCCCCAGCGCCTCTTTTCCCTTCTGTTGGGCTAGCAGATTCGGCCCGACACGTTTTTTTTGCAGTTCTGGACGATTTGCTATTTGTCGAGAGAACGTCTGTTTTGTAGAAAAACCCTTGCACATCATGCATTTAATAACTAATAAACCGTGCATTAGATTTAAATAAACTAGATATAAAAAATGCCTAGAATTTTGTCTAGTTTCATAATATGCCACTTTCATCTATGTTTAAAATGTTTAAAATGATGCTTGCATATATTTTGCCATATTTCCATGTTGAAATGCTTTAATTCATAACTAAATAACCGTAGCTCCAAATTTAATAAACTTTATATGTAAAGGGGGTAGAAAAATGCCTAGTTTAACATGGTGCACTCATATAGCATGTTTAACAACTCTTAAATTATGTTTAGGGCAGAACAGTACCAAATCCATAAATATGCTTATGAGGATTTTCCGAGCTTGTTGCTTGTTGTTCCGGCCTCATTTAAACTTGCCTAGATAGGTAGTTTTCATTTGCTCCAACCCTTGCCATGTTTAAGAACAATTAATATTGATGGGTACATAAACGAGATCGAACTAATAATCAAATGTGGTGTCTGGCAATATGCAACTCGTTGCATATTGAGCTCCACTTAATTTGTAGGATTGTTTGTGCACTTTGCCATGCCATGCCTACATTAAACTGGACATGCATCATACTTGGTTGTGCATCATGCCATGTTATGTGATGGTTGTTTACCATGTTGTTTGCTTCTTTCCGGTGTTGCTTCTTCGGGTTAGTTCCGATAACTTAGCGTTTGTGAGGATTCATTCGACTTCGTCCGTTTGTCTTCTTCATGGACTCGTTCTTCTTCCTTGCGGGATCTCAGGCAAGATGACCATACCCTCGAAATCACTTCTATCTTTGCTTGCTAGTTGATCGCTCTGTTGCTACGCCGCGCTGCCTACCACTTGCTATATCATGCCTCCCATATTGCCATGTCAAGCCTCTAACCCACCTTTCCTAGCAAACTGTTGTTTGGCTATGTTACAGCTTTTGCTCAGACCCTCTTATAGCGTTGCTAGTTGCAGGTGAAGCTGAAGTTTGTTCCATGTTGGAACATAGATATATTGGGATATAACCATAATGTAACGCCTCGAGACCAATGTGCCAGGTGTCCTCCAGTTATTCGCTGTTGTTGCCTTGTCATTGCTTGCATGTCATGCATCTGATATCATGTCATCATGTGCATTTCATTTGCATACATGTTCGTCTCATGCATTCGAGCATTTTCCCCGTTGTCCGTTTTGCAATTCGGCACTCCTATGTCATCCGGTGTTCCTGTCTACCTTTTTTCATGTGCGGGTGCTAAATGTTTTCGGATTGGACCGAGACTTGCCATGCGGCCTTGGTTCACTACCGGTAGACCGCCTGTCAAGTTTCGTGTCATTTGGACTTCGTTTGATACTCCAACGGTTAACCGAGGGACCGAAAATGCCTCGTGTGTGTTGCAGCCCAACACCCCTCCAAAGTGGCCCAAAACCCACATAAACCCCTCTATCATCTCGGTCGTTCGATCACGATCGCGTGGCCGCAAACCGCACCTCATTTGGAGTTTCCTAGCTCCCTCTACCTCTATAAATAGACCCCTTCATTTTCGTTTTCGGATCTTTTCCCTGAAACCCTAAAACTCCTCCCTCAGCGCCACCGGACATGTCCACTCCGCCACCGAACGCGTCCGCCGCCTCCAGCCACGTCGCCGCGGCCAATAGTCCGTTGCCACATCAGCCAGCCGCCGCCCTCGCCCAACCGCGCATCGCCAAGTGTCGCCGTCGTTCCCCTCCACCGCGCGGGCCCGCGAGCCCATCTCCGGCCCGCTCCGGGCCGCGGCGGGCCCAAACCACCCGATCCGCCTGGACCTCGTGCCGTCTTCGTCTTCGGTTGCCGCCGGCAAGAAGCTCACCGGAGCGCCTCGGACCACCGCCCGCCGTCGGCGGTCAACCGCTGGACCTCCCCGTCGCCTCGCACGTCATCTCCGCCGCCTGCGCACCGCGCCACAGCGCCGCCCCGAACGCACGGTCGCCGCCCTGCGGTGCCTTGCCGGCCGGAGCTCCTCCAAGGTCGCCGGAGCCCAACCGTCGGCAAGCTTCGCCGTCCGCGCGTCCACCGTCCCGCATCGCCGCGCCGACCACGGCTCCGGCCCGATCTGGCTGGGAGCCCATGGATCCAGCCTCCTCCGGCCCCTCGCCCCTCGTCGGCGACCTCCCTCTTCGTCTCCGGCAACCGCACGGTCTTCCTCCGGCGATCCTCGTTCTCCGCGCCCAGATCTGGAAAACCAGAGGTTGACTTTCCACCCCCCTCGAAATCTGCTAAGTCCCCAGTATTTTTGGGCATTTTCATCGCATCATAACTCATCATCCATGGCTCCGTTTTGAGCATGTAGCATATCAAAATGTTCATCTCGACGAGTACATCATTTCATCTCATTGCATCATTTTCATTTGAGCTCATCTTCGTGCCCGAAATGTTGTTGGAATAGGGTTATGTGAGGATTGTGTTAGATCTATTTCAGCAAATGGCATTTTGTCATTTTTGCCATGATTAATGTGTGCATGCTATGATCCCGAGCTCTACATGTGTTTTGTTATATGCCATGCCATCTTTACAAGGGTGTATGCCATGTATTTTTGTGATCTTTGTGGTGACTAGCACAAGCATGCAAAGTAGCTTACTCAATGATGCTGATTTCAGGGACTTAGAATTTCACTAAGTCCTTGCCCTGTCATTAATTTTTATGCCATATGTTCATGTTGTTTCCTAGTGATCCGTGCCCCTTTTGAGGATGATCAGTAAGGATGTTTTGTTAATATTGTGGTGCTCTATCCATCCATGTCTTTGTTTGCATTTATGGAGCACCCTAGCTTGAGTCAATCGAGCTCTACTTTTGCTATAAAATGATCCTGTCAGATTGTTGACATGTTTAGCGATTTTGCCGAGGATGTTGCTATTGATCCGTGCATGCTATGTTGTTGTTCTTGCCATGTTTAGCTCCTATGCCATGTCTATTTGCTGGGTGTATGCTTAGTTTGTCAATCAATGCCTCGTAGTGTGTGCATCGAGCTTGTAAACATGCCTACTCGTTAATCTGTTTTGCATGCTCCAGTTTTTCACTAAGTCTTAATCTGTTTATGTTTTTGCTATGTTCACATGATTGCAATTGTATTTTCTGATCCCTTCTGGCTCATGGTCATTAAGAGACTTTTGTTATATGCTTAGAGTAGCTTCATGCCATGCTTTGCTTTGCCATGATATGTTCTTGTAGCATATAGTAATTGTGCTCTAAACATTCCTTCCTGATGATAAATTCCTGACATGCTGTTAACTTCACTAAGTCTGAAACCTGTTATCTTTTGCATTTTTGCCATGCTTGTTTGAACCTGTTAATGGATGAATTAGCCATAGCTCAGTGTTCATCTTTTGCCAAGCATCTTGAGTGGATCACTACCATGTATTTTGTTGCCATGTTTGAGTGCCGTAGCATATTTATCTTGATGCATTTAGATGGCTACTTCATGATTATCGCAGACCGGTGCCTTATTTGTTTTGCTTGCCATTTCCAAACCGTGCATCTGATTCCGGTGATCTTTATATCGATTTCGACCGAAATCAACTCACCTTTCCAGTGGCACTCTTGGATTTCCAAGTTGAAGCCAGGTTCAATCATTCCTTTCCAAATCATGCATATGCACCGCATACCGCATCCCGCATATCATACCATGTTCATGTGTTGGTTGTTTACTATGTTGTGTGCTTCTTTCTGGTGTTGCTTCTTTGGGTTGGTTCCGATAATTTCATGTTTGTGAGGACCCGTTTGACTATGTCCGTTTGTCTTCTTCATGGACTCGTTCTCCTTCCTTGCAGGATTTCAGGCAAGATGACCATACCCTCGAAATCACTTCTATCTTTGCTTGCTAGTTGCTCACTCTTTTGCTATGCCTATGCTGTGATACCTACCACTTGCTTATCATGCCCCCCATATTGTTAAACCAAGCCTCTAACCCACCTTGTCCTAGCAAACCGTTGTTTGGCTATGTTACCGCTTTGCTCAGCCCCTCTTATAGCGTTGTTAGTTGTAGGTGAAGATTGGAGTTTGTTCCATGTTGGAACATGGATATTTTGTTGGGATATCACAATATCTCTTATTTAATTAATGCATCTATATACTTGGTAAAGGGTGAAAGGCTCAACCTTATGCCTGGTGTTTTGTTCCACTCTTGCCGCCCTAGTTTCTGTCATATCGGTGTTATGTTCCCGGATTTTGCGTTCCTTACACGGTTGGGTTATAATGGGAACCCCTTGACAGTTCGCTTTGAATAAAACTCCTCCAGCAAGGCCCAACATTGGTTTTACCATTTGCCACCTAGCCTTTTTCTTTCCCTTGGGTCGGCCAGCCCAAGGGTCATCTTTATTAAACCCCCCAGGCCAGTGCTTCTCTAAGTGTTGGTCCAACCCAGAGCACCGTGCGGGGTCGTCCCTTGGCAACTTGGGTTACGTTGGCTCCCGTATGCTTAGCTTATCCGGTGTGCCCTGAGAACGAGCTATGTGCAGCTCCTATCGGGATTTGTTGGCACAGCGGGTGGTCTTGCTGGACTTGTTTTACCATTGTCGAGGATGTCTTGTAACCGGGATGCCGAGTCTGATCGGATTGTCTTGGGAGAAGGAATATCCTTTGTTGACCATGAGAGCTTGTGATGGGCTAAGTTGGGACACCCCTGCAGGGTTTTGAACTTTGGAAGTCGTGCCCGCGGTTATGGGCAGATGGGAATTTGTTAATGTCCGGTTGTAGAAAACCATGAAGTTGATCTTAATTAAAATACATCAACCGCGTGTGTAACCATGATGGTCTCTTCTCGGCGGAGTCCGGGAAGTGAACACGGTGTTGGAGTTATGCTTGACGTAGGTTGTTCTAGGATCACTTCTTGATCATAGTTTCTCGATCATGCTTTTGCCTTCTCTTCTCGCTCTCATTTGTGTATGTTTAGCCACCATATATGCTAGTCGCTTGCTGCAGCTCCACCTCATACATTTTACCCTACCTATAAGCTTAAATAGTCTTGATCGTGAGGGTGTGAGATTGCTGAGTCCCCGTGACTCATAGATACTTCCAAAACCAGTTTGCAGGTGCCGATGATACCGTGCAGGTGACGCAACCGAGCTCAGGAGGAGCTCGATGAAGATCTTGTCCTGTGTGTTGTTTTGTTCCAGTTGATCAGTAGTGGAGCCCAGTTGGGACAATCAGGGATCTGTGTTGCATTTGGGGTAGTCTTCTTTTATTTTGGTTCCGTAGTCGGACCTTGTGTGTAACTGGATGATGTAATGCTTTATTCGTGTATTGTGTGAAGTGACGATTGTAAGCCAACTACGTATCTCTTTCCCTTATGTATTACATGGGTTGTGTGAAGATTACCTCACTTGCGACATTGCTTTCAATGCGGTTATGCCTCTAAGTCGTGCTTAGACACATGGGAGATATAGCCGCATCGAGGGCGTTACAAGTTGGTAATCAGAGCCTTCCCCGACCTTAGGAGCCCCCTGCTTGATCGAATCGCTGGCATTGTTGAGTCTAGAAAAATGTTTTGAGTCATTTAGGAATTATATATCGGAGAGTAGGACTTCTTTTTACTCCTCAGTCCCTTCGTCGTTCTGGTGAGGCATCTTGACGTAGAGTTTTGACTCTTCTCTTCTCAAATTTCACTAAAAAAAATTTAGGATCACGCGGGTATCTTGGAATCGTTCCGATGGTTTGTTGATGAGAACATTGTTCTTGGTGCCTCCTGACATTTAGGGGTTGTGGCAGTGTCCCGGGGAGTTGAGCTCCGAGGTGTTGTCATCACAATTTTATCGTTGTAGTTCTAGAATACCTGAGTTCGCCGACATCGAAAATCTCTTTTATGTAGTTGTTGGTGAGATAACCTCGATGCCACCCAGTACTGTGGCGGGAGTTCGGGAGTATCGCCATAACTCGTATAACGGATGCTTTTAGAAGGTTGAGGTAAACGATTTCCGAAGGTTTCTTGGTTATGTGTTGAAGGATGGATACAGCTGGATGTAGGATTTGCTAGTTTGGGTGAGATATTATTCTTCCCCTGTATCCCCAACACCTGATTGCATAACCGGAAAGTTTTGGGAGTTTATAAGTGGGAATTCAAGTAGCTCTTAGGATATCTTTCCGACAGATGTATGATATGAAATTGGGGTTCGACGTCTAGTGGTCCGCCTATCCACGGTTGGTTTTACAGTGGTCTCGTTGTGTCTTAAAGAGTCATTGGCTATGCCGACTCGAGGATGCTTCGTATGTCATGTGCACTGCCTTGTACATGATGGTGTTGTACGATCGAGCCCATGTAGGCCCCACCACGAAAACTTCGGATGAAATCTCTATCATATGTTTGTTCCGGTTTATTCTGTAAGCCAATCCTTTGTTTGTTTTGAGTTGTGGTATTCGAGTTGCTTCGAAGTCAAATGTTGATTCCATACCTTCTCTAAACGGTGTTCTCATACTCCTATGTGAATACTAATCCTTCATGATAATCGAGTTTGTCATGTCAATCCTTCTCAACCGGCGTGTTTCTCTTCAAGTGGATCCAATCATTTCAACATCCGCAAGATCAACTCAAGTCTTCTCAACGGTGTTGGTTTCATCCGCCTCCAAGTTGCCTTTGTTTTTCCCACCCACCCACTCCCTTTTTCTTCAAGGACTCAGAGTTCTTTATCACTATCCATTTTATTGGTGGAAGTCTCTCCATTCTTTCATATTCTTACCCGGTGGTTCTCACGAAGATTCTAACGGAGCTTAAGTTCATCATTCTTCGTTCTATTTCTTTTCCGGTGGATTCTAGTCAAGCCTTGTCAATCATATTCTTCTCCTTAGTTCAAATTCTTTCCCATGTCGTTGCACCTCCTTTATCTTTCACCTCTCGTTATTCATTTGTTCTGGAGTGCTCAAGATATCTCGGAGATTCATGTTTCCACTCTGCCTTCGTTCCAGCTCTTTCGAGGATGTTATCTCATTCTACTCATTTAGATTCAACCGGTGCATTCTCTCTTTTAAATCGTTCAATGGTGTTTTCTTTTGAATGGGCCCTAACCCACAGGTCTTTTCCCAGGATCTTACCTGACTCTTCTTATTTTCCCGGAGCTATCCTCAAATTTCTTTTCGAAGTTTGACGTAAGAATGATTTACCATCAGTCAAATACTTTTTCTCCAAGATCTTTCAAATTCTTTTCATCGTTGGCTCGACCTCTTCGCTTTTGATTCTTCCAGAGCGTCTAAAAAATTCTTGGTGGTGTTTCTCGTTGTGACTCTCATCATTTGAAGACCGAAGAAGATTTTTCTCTCAATCTTGTTCTTTTCTCTTCAAGATTCGTGATTCTAGCTTGTTGCCATCCTCTCATAATTTGTTTTGATTGTGAGAATTCTTTTCACCCATCCGGAGCAATTCAGGAGTCTTTTCAGTTTGATTATCCGGAGGCCATCTTTTCAAATATTATTCATTCAAGTTTTCAGCTATTGTTCTCCAAATCTTACCGATGCATCATTCAATTATTCTCTTGTCAGCTCGTGACCTCTTCGTTCTTATGTATCTAAATCCCCTCAAGTATCCTCATTCATTCTCTAATTCTTACCGGTGATTCATCCCTTTACTTCGTTTATTTAATTCTAATGGTGGTTTGTTCAAAATTTCTCTTCCTTGGTTATCATATCGATTCTTTTGTTGTTTTCAATCCTACCGGTGATTCATTGAAGGCCTCTTCAAGTTGGCGCTAAATCTATCTTAATGCTCTCTATGAGAATAAGTAGTATGTCAAATCCGCTGCTTGTCATCAATTTAAATTGGTGAAGGATACGCATAACATAATTCTTATTCTTGCTTCATCCAAGTGATTAATCCTTATTCCGGAGGTTCATCAAATTCTTGATCTCATTTGTTCTTTTTTTCTGGAGTTCCAGTTTTCCGCTTTATCTCATCACAGAGATCCATCTAAATCATTACAAGGTTTCACCTTCTGTTTTCAACTTCTCTTTCTTTTCGTTTGATCATTCTTTTGTTTATCGGAGTTCTTCATGGATGTTCTACATGATGGTTTCATCAAGGATTTAATTTCCTTCTCTAAGTGATCATCAACATTCTTTTCTAAAGGAGCTCAAGCATTCTTCATCTTGCAATCCGGAGTGCAATTCTTTCTACCATATTATTGGAGGTGGTATTATGTCATTCTTGATAATTTGAGTTCATGTTTCATGATTCACATGTTGTTAAGAATGAGATATTTTAAATCCATCTACCTTTTCGTTGAAGTTATCTTGGGTTATATTTCACCTAAAGCTTTCCCTAAGGATTGTTGCTATTTATGGTGCTTATAAAGGACCCAAGTTCTTCCTTATCCTCCCGATGAAAATAGTTTCTCGTCTTCTTGTTAATATCAATTCAAATCCATTGTTTTCCGTGAGTGGCAGAATTTTCACCTCATAGTTTTTGAGATGTTCTCCATAAGCCCACTACAAGCTTACTCTTTTTCGTTGTTGGTTTCCCAACAACTCCGTTCAATCCTTCTTTTAAGGATGCTTTTCAAATTCTAGTGTGGTAGAAGATGTCTTTTTCCTCTCAATTCTTTCCTTTCCAACGATCCAACTTCTATTCTTTTGTTCCGGAGGGTTTGTGATGTTGTTCCTTTCGACCCATCTTCTTGATTTGCCAAGTTCATATTCTTTTCCTTGCTTATCCCTTCTAAACCGGAGTGCTACTCGAATCGTTTTTTTCCTTTCCTCCTTCTTAACGAAGTGCTTTCAACTTAGTTCATCTCCGTTGTATTCTTTCTCATATTGGCTTAACCTTTTCAAGGTTCTTTGGTTTCACTCATTGGTCAAAGAAGCAACTTAGTTTTACCTTTTCTCTTTCTCTTCCGTTTTCCCTCCGGTGCCATTCTAGATCTCGGGACGAGATCCTCTCATAGTGGTGGAGTGTTGTAATTCCCCGAGACCGATGTGCCAGGTGTCCTCTAGTTATTCGTTGTTGTTGCCTTGTCATTGCTTGCGTGTCATGCATCTCATATCATGTCATCATGTGCATTTCATTTGCATACATGTTCATCTCATGCATTCAAGCATTTTCCCCGTTGTCCGTTTTGCAATCCGGCGCTCCTATGTCATCCGGTGTTCCTGTCTACCTTTTTTCATGTGCGGGTGCTAAACGTTTTCGGATTGGACCGAGACTTGCCATGCGGCCTTGGTTTACTACAGGTAGACCGCCTGTCAAGTTTCGTGCCATTTGGACTTCGTTTGATACTCCAACGGTTAACTGAGGGACCGAAAAGGCCTCGTGTGTGTGTTGCAGCCCAACACCCCTCCAAAGTGGCCCAAAACCCACCTAAACCCCCTCTATCATCTCGGACGTTCGATCACGATCGCGTGGCCACAAACCGCACCTCATTTGGAGTTTCCTAGCTCCCTCTACCTCTATAAATAAACCCCTTCATTTTCGTTTTCAGATCTTTTCCCCGAAACCCTAAAACTCCTCCCTAAGCGCCGCCGGACATGTCCACTCCACCGCCGGACGCGTCCGCCGCCTCCAGCCACGTCACCCTGGCCAATAGTGCGCTGCCACGTCAGCCAGCCGCCGCCCTCGCCCAACCATGCATCGCCAAGTGTCGTCGCCGTTTCCCTCCACCTCGCGGGCCCGCGAGCCCATCTCCAGCCCGCTCCGTGCCGCGGAGGGCCCGAACCACCCAATCCGCCCGGACCTCACGCCATCTTCGTCTCCAGTTGCCGCCGGCAAGAAGCTCGCCGGAGCGCCTCGGACCACCGCCCGCCGTCGGCGGTCAACCGCCGGACCTTCCCATCGCCTCGCACGTCATCTCTGCCGCCTGTGCACCGCGCCACCGCGCCGCCCCGCGCGCACGGTCGCTGCCCTGCGGTGCCTTGCCGGCCGGAGCTCCTCCAAGGTCGTCGGAGCCCAACCGCCGGCAAGCTTCGCCGTCCACGCGTCCACCGTCCCGCATCGCCGCGCCGACCACGGCTCCGACCCGATCTGGCTGGGAGCCCATGGATCCAGCCTCCTCCGGCCCCTCGCCCCTCGTCGGTGACCTCCCTCTTTGTCTCCGGCAACCGCACAGTCTTCCTCCGGCGATCCTCGTTCTCCGCGCCCAGATCTGAAAAACCAGAAGTTGACTTTCCACCCCCTCGAAATCTGCTAAGTCCCCAGTATTTTTGGGCATTTTCATCGCATCATAACTCATCATCCATGGCTCCGTTTTGAGCGTGTAGCATATCAAAATGTTCATCTCGACGAGTACATCATTTTATCTCACTGCATCATTTTCATTTGAGCTCATCTTGGTGCCCGAAATGTTGTTGGAAGAGGGCTATGTGAGGATTGTGTCAGATCTGTTTCAGCAAATGGCATTTTGTCATTTTTGCCATGATTAATGTGTGCATGCTATGATCCTGAGCTCTACATGTGTTTTGTTATATGCCATGCCATCTTTACGGGGGTGTATGCCATGTATTTTTGTGATCTTTGTGGTGACTAGCACAAGCATGCAAAGTAGCTTACTCAATGATGCTGATTTCAGGGACTTAGAATTTCACTAAGTCCTTGCCCTGTCATTAATTTTTATGCCATATGTTCATGTTGTTTCCTAGTGATCTGTGCCCCTTTTAAGGATGATCAGTAAGGATGTTTTGTTAATATTGTGGTGCTCTATCCATCCATGTCTTTGTTTGCATTTATGGAGTACCCTAGCTTGAGTCAATCGAGCTCTACTTTTGCTATAAAATGATCCTGGCAGATTATTGACATATTCAGCGATTTTGCCGCAGTCATCTTTATTAAACCCCCCGGGCCAGTGCTTCTCTAAGTGTTGGTCCAACCCAGAGCACCGTGCGGGGCCGTCCCTTGGCAACTTGGGTTACGTTGGCTCCCGTACGCTTAGCTTATTCGGTGTGCCCTGAGAACGAGCTATGTGCAGCTCCTATTGGGATTTGTCGGCACAGCGGGTGGTCTTGCTGGACTTGTTTTACCATTGTCGAGGATGTCTTGTAACCGGGATGCCGAGTCTGATCGGATTGTCTTGGGAGAAGGAATATCCATCGTTGACCGTGAGAGCTTGTGATGAGCTAAGTTGGGACACCCCTGCAGGGTTTTGAACTTTCGAAAGTCGTGCCCGCGGTTATGGGCAGATAGGAATTTGTTAATGTCCTGTTGTAGAAAACCATGAAGTTGATCTTAATTAAAATACATCAACCACGTGTGTAACCATGATGGTCTCTTCTCGGCGGAGTCCGGGAAGTGAACACGGTGTTGGAGTTATGCTTGACGTAGGTTGTTCTAGGATCACTTCTTGATCATAGTTTCTCGACCGTGCTTTTGCCTTCTCTTCTCGCTCTCATTTGTGTATGTTTAGCCACCATATATGCTAGTCGCTTGCTGCAGCTCCACCTCATACCTTTTACCCTACCTATAAGCTTAAATAGTCTTGATCGCGAGGGTGTGAGATTGCTGACTCCCCGTGACTCACAGATACTTCCAAAATCAGTTTGCAGGTGCCGATGATACCGTGCAGGTGACACAACCGAGCTCAGGAGGAGCTCGATGAAGATCATGTCCTTTGTGTTGTTTCGTTCCAGTTGATCAGTAGTGGAGCCCAGTTGGGACGATCGGGGATCTGTGTAGCATTTGGGGTAGTCTTCTTTTATTTTGGTTCCGTAGTCGGACCTTGTGTGTAACTGGATGATGTAATGCTTTATTCATGTATTGTGTGAAGTGGCGATTGTAAGCCAACTATGTATCTCTTTCCCTTATGTATTACATGGGTTGTGTGAAGATTACCTCACTTGCGACATTGCTTTCAATGCGGTTATGCCTCGAAGTCGTGCTTCGACACGTGGGAGATATAGCCGCATCGAGGGCGTTACACATATCTCTTATTTTAATTAATGCATCTATATACTTGGTAAAGGGTGGAAGGCTCGGTCTTATGCCTGGTGTTTTGTTCCACTCTTGCTGCCCTAGTTTCCGTCATACCAGTGTTATGTTCCTTGATTTTGCGTTCCTTACGCGGTTGGGTGTTATGGGGACCCCTTGAAAGTTCGCTTTGAATAAAACTCCTCCAGCAAGGCCCAACCTTGGTTTTACATTTGCCTCACCTAGCCTTTTTCCCTTGGGTTTCCGGAGTCCGAGGGTCATCTTTATTTTAACCCCCCGGGCCAGTGCTTGTCTAAGTGTTGGTCCGAACCGAGTAGACTGCGTGGCCACCTCGGGGAAACTTGAGGTTTGGTTTTACTCGTAGGATGTCTCATCCGGTGTTGCCCTGAGAACAAGATATGTCCAGCTCCTATCACGATTGTCGGCACATCGGGCGGCTTTGCTGGTCTTGTTTTACCATTGTCGAAATGTCTTGTAACCGGGATTCCGAGTCTGATCGGGTCTTCCTGGGAGAAGGAATATCCTTCGTTGACCGTGAGAGCTTGTGATGGGCTAAGTTGGGACACCCCTGCAGGGTTTGAACTTTCGAAAGCCGTGCCCATGGTTATGGGCAGATGGGAATTTGTTAATGTCCGGTTGTAGAGAACTTGAAACTTAACTTAATTAAAATGCATCAACCGTGTGTGTAGCCGTGATGGTCTCTTTTCGACGGAGTCTGGGAAGTGAACATGGTTCTTGTGTTATGCTTGAACATAAGTAGTTTTAGAATCACTTCTAGTTCACGACCATTGCCTTGCTTCTCTTGTCGCTCTTATTTGCGTATGTTAGCCACCATATATGCTAGTGCTTGCTGCAGCTCCACCTCACTATCTTTTCCTACCCATAAGCTTAAATAGTCTTGATCTCGCGGGTGTGAGATTGCTGAGTCCTCGTGACTCACAGATACTTCCAAACAGTTGCAGGTGCCGATGATACCAGTGCAGATGACGCAACCGAGCTCAAGTGGGAGCTCATTGAAGATCTTGTTCGTTGTGTTGTTTCGTTTCCTGTTGATCAGTAGTGGAGCCCAGTCGGGTCGATCGAGGATCTAGCATTTGGGGTTGTCTTTATTTATGTTGGTTTCATAGTCGGACCTTGATTGTATTCTTCTAGCATTTTGGCACAATTATCGGAATCCTTATTTTCATGAAAGATATTAAAAAGATGAAGCATTTGAGATACCCTCAATTCCATTTTTTGTAGTTTATTTTATAAACTAAACTAGTGATAAGACAAGAAACTAAAAGATTTGATTGCAAGATCTAAAGATATACCTTCAAGCACTCACCTCCCCGGCAATGGCGCCAGAAAAGAGCATGATGTCTACTACACAACCTTCTTCTTGTAGATGTTGTTGGGCCTCCAAGTGCAGAGGTTTGTAGGACAGTAGCAAATTTGCCTCAAGTGGATGACCTAAGGTTTATCAATCCGTGGGAGGCGTAGGATGAAGATGGTCTCTCTCAAACAACCCTGCAACCAAATAATAAAGAGTCTCTTGTGTCCCCAACACATCCAGTACAATGGTAAATTGTATAGGTGCACTAGTTCGAAAAGAGATGGCGATACAAATGCAATATGGATGGTAGATATAGGTTTTTGTAATCTGAAAATATAAAAACAGCAAGGTAACTAATGATAAAAGTGAGCAAAAATGGTTTTGCAATGCTAGAAAACAAGGCCTAGGGTTTATACTTTCACTAGTGCAAGTTCTCTCAACAATAATAACATAATTGGATCATATAACTATCCCTCAACATGCAACAAAGAGTCACTCCAAAGTAACTAATAGCGGAGAACAAACGAAGAGATTATTTTAGGGATGAAACCACCTTAAAGTTATCCTTTCTGATCGATCTATTCAAAAGTCCGTAGTAAAATAACACGAAGCTATTCTTTCCATTCAATCTATCATAGAGTTCGTATTAGAATAACACCTTAAGACACAAATCAACCAAAATCCTAATGTCATCTAGATACTCCAATGTCACCTCAAGTATCCATGTGTATGATTATACGATATGTATCACACAATCTCAGATTCATCTATTCATCCAACACAAAAAACTTCAAAGAGTGTCGCAAAGTTTCTACCGGAGAGTCAAGACGAAAACGCGTGCCAACCCCTATGCATAGATTCCCAAGGTCACGAAACCCGCAAGTTGATCACCAAAACATACATCAAGTGGATCAATAGAATACCCCATTGTCACCACGGGTATCCCACGCAAAACATACATCAAGTGTTCTCAAATCCTTAAAGACTCAATCCGATAAGATAACTTCAAAGGGAAAACTCAATCAATTACAAGAGAGTAGAGGGGGAGAAACATTATAAGATCCAACTATAATAGCAAAGCTCGCGATACATCAAGATCGTGCCAAATCAAGAACACGAGATAGATAGATAGATAGAGAGAGATCAAACACATAGCTACTAGTACATACCCTCAGCCCCAAGGGTGAAGTACTCCCTCCTCGTCATGGAGAGCGTCGGGATGATGAAGATGGCCACCGGAGAGGGATTCCCCCATCCGGCAGGGTGCCGGAACGAGTCTAGATTGGCTTTCGGTGGCTACACAAGCTTGCGGCGGCGGAACTCCCGATCTAGGTTTCCTTCTGAAAGTTTGGGTATATATATAAGAGGTGTCGGAGTCGGGAACAAGGCAGGGGGGTCCCCGAGGCGGCCACGAGGTAGTGGGGCGTGCACCCACCCTCGTGGGTGCCTCGGGATTCTTCTGGCCCATCTCCGGTACTCCGTGGGCTTCTTCTGGTTCAAAAATAATCTCCATGAAATTTCAGGTCAATTGGACTCCGTTTGGTTTTCCTTTTTCGTGATACTAAAAAATAAGGAAAAAACAGAAACTGGCACTAGGCTCTAGGTTAATAGGTTAGTCCCAAAAATCATATAAAATAGCATATAAATGCATATAAAACATCCAAGGTTGATAATACAATAGCATGGAACAATAAAAAATTATAGATACATTGGAGACGTATCATTCTACTTCTCCTCGATGATGGCAGTCGGTGCGGATGTGTTGGCCGTCACCTCGTCGATGTCCTAGCAACCGACAGCGCGCGGCTACACATGCGTTGTCGGCGGATGGCGTGGTCGCACGCACAGGAGGCGTGGTACCGTGAGCTGCGGGAGGCGCGGTACCGCGACTTGGCCTGGAGTAGCGAGTTGCTGAAGCACGCGCCAGCTTGGGACGACAACTTGCTTCATCGGGCTTGGCGAGGGAGGTGGAGCAACGAGCTACCTCACTCATATCCGGCTGACTCGGTTGGCCACCCAGCCGACTTTTATACCGGAGAACTGCTCTTTCTGATCGTCGGACACCATTGAAAGGGTGGAGAAAATGGTGGAAGGAGGAGATGGGGAGCGGCGGAGTGGGGTGATTCTTGCCCGGCATCTGGCCTCCTTATGTATTCGTAGCTCTACCTTCAAAAGTAACTATTGATTTTTTAGGGGTATTATTTTTGATTTTTTAGGGGTATTAACATTTTTTTATTTTTTAGGGGATTAACATTTTTTGATGGCGTAGGCCTGTACGATAACGCTCTACAGGGCCCAATGGCCGAGCCCAGAGAGCAATGGACACCCTACTCTGGGCTCATCATAATCTCGGTGCGGCCTGATCGCACATTTGCAGGCCGTCTGCTCCGAAGCTCCTCCCCCGCATCTCTCTCCTTTTGCCCCCACCTCTCTCCGGCGCACGGCTCCGACGCGATGGCCGCCCCACTCCGGCGGGTCTTCCCCTCCCTCGGCCGGGCCCTGCTCTCGCCTACGCCGGCACGGATGCTCTCCGCGGAGGCCTCCGATGCCCTCGTGGAGATCAAGCCCGGGGAGATCGGCATGGTCTCCGGGATCCCCGAGGAGCACCTCCGCCGCAAGGTAACGTTCCCTCGACCTTCCCTGCTTCACTTTCGTTGCGATAGGTTTATATCAGGTGGATCTGTGTGGGCATCTTTCGAAATGTTCGGGCTTCAAGCATTTTAGGTTGTTATAGGCATCGAGGCGATGTGTCTATGCGTTAGTTGTGGTTGGAGTTTGGATTTGATCGAAATGCGAATTTATCGGTAGTAGGTATCTTTCAATTGGTCACAGCTGTGGTGAGGAGGAATGTGGGAGTTTGGGTTCCCCCGCATAGATTATACCGAATTTCCAACCCAATGATGATATGAGGCAAAGTGTGTTTGACCATCTTGGGGGATTCGGATGAGAGACTTATATCTGGGAAAATGAAAAATGGGTAGAGAGAGAGAGAGAGAGGTCAAGGGCAGCAATTCTCCTTGCGCTCTGTGACTTTGGATAAATGATCCTAGTTTGCTTTGTATTCTGCCGTAGTTTAGACCTTGGAAAAGATTTGTGCATTGTCCACAGTCGTCAGTTATATGTTTGCCTCCAAGAATATTTGAATGGGAGTTGACAGTTTTGGGTCAGAAACTGTATCTTCGGCGTTTGCGGTATGATGGGTTATATGCTAGTTATCAAACTTTCAGAAGGATAGGTCCTAAACTGTAAAGCCTAAATACCTGATTTTATTTCACGATTTCACTTTCAGAGGATTGGTGCTAAAGCCCAAGTTGTTTTTATTTCATCCTTTTTGCCCCTTCTCAAATGGTCACCTTATCCTTGTGATCAAGCAGGTTCTGATCTATTCACCAGCTAGGACTGCATCTCAGCAAGGTTCTGGCAAAGTCGGGAGGTGGAAAATCAATTTCGTGTCAACCCAAAAGTATGTTTCTTGTTGTACTTTGTTCGTTAATCTTGTTCTTTCTCACGGGTCATACATCCCAAAAGCCTGTGATGCTGTCAGAAGGGCTACCTCAAAATAAAACGAAATTAAAATAAGCCTCATGTAAATTTAACCTAGATTTAAAATTTTAAATTCAAAACCTAGCTTTCAAGCAGATCAAAACTACAAATGTGCTTCTGTCAATAACAAACTAGCACTCACATGAGGCAGTTAATAGTTCAAACTATCAGTGACTGAGGTACTAGGCTACTACTTGCCTGCTTGTGCAGCTAGACTGCAGTTCTAGCTAACTAACGAATGTTCTTATACATCATGCCTGTGCAATTTTGCTTTGGGTTACTACTCCCTCCGTTCCTAAATATTTGTCTTTCTAGAGATTTCAACAAGTGACTACATACGGAGCAAAATGAGTGAATCTACACTCTAAAATATGTCTATATACATCCGTATGTGGTAGTTCATTTGAAATCCCTAAAAAGACAAATATTTAGGAACGGAGGGAGTATAATCTTAGCTCAGTGGTAGGTATTGGTATTTATCGAGGCACTCATATATAATACTACCACTTCTCAACCACTGAATTTGCCTTGAGTTCTGTGCACATTCTCTCATTGCTATGGCTATGAGTGTGCAGTTAGTGAATATGCCAGATCTCCAGGCCCATTCAATGGTTGAAATGGTGGGAGTCCACCTATGCAAGCACAAATCCGTATCATAGATATTATCAGAATGAGTATATCTATTGAACAATTGTTCTTTGCAATCACCTCACTTTTGGTAAGTTTGAATGAACAATCAACTTGATGAAAGATGTGATTATACCTGTGACTATACCATATCTCACTGATTATTGAACTACCTCCGATCCATAATAAGTGTCGGAATTTTGAACTAACGCCTAGTTCAAAACTGCGACACTTATTTTGGACCAGAGGGAGTAATGTTTATGAAGAATTGATGAGGCCCAGGCATTCCCTTTAAGCATCGTTGAGCTGGGCAAAAATTTAACAAACATCTCCAACATAGTTATATTTATTAATACTGGAAGTGTTCTGTTTTTTTTCCTGAGGTGCTGTGGGTTATTGGTTCTTATTTGTTGAACTTAAACGAGAATGACATGTGAGGAGTTCCTTCTATATTTATTATATGTATTATGGAAGTGCTCTACATGTGTAGTAGTACCATAAAATTATGTAATGGGTTTTGGTTCTACCAGGGGCACTGGATGCCATATCTGCGCTCTTTTACTTGTTATGTCTCACAATTAATATTTGAAACCTCTGGTGTATTACCTTGATTGAGGATAAGAACATGAAAAGACTGCTCTGTCACTGCTGCTGCAGGTCATTTATGTTTCAGACTTTCAGTAGCCTGATTGGAATGTACTTGAAAGTTCATTTAGAATCTGCACTCAGAAACTAAGGAAATAATCTGGACACTGCTACAGTTTATTTTCTCCCTCTTTTTCTTTGTGATTGTTGCTAAGTGCTAACTGTAAACCATGGAGAATGCATCCTGTACCTATTTGTGCTGGGTGTTTAGAGGTTCCACTGATTATTATACCGTGACAGCATTAAAGCCCACAGCTGATTTTTTTTACCTCCGATTGAGCAGGTCTCTTTGTTGAGATGTTAGCGTGTCCTTTTTTGTGTGGCTCATGTCACGGCTCATGCAGTTATTCTGTTTGGCATGTTCATCACTCGTTTCTGTGGATTAGGGTTTGGTTAGCAAACTAATACTATCAGATACTATTCCTTTTAAAATATCTTCTTTTTCTTTTGAGAAACTGGTTCTAACATTTGAATTCATGATAGGTGGGAGAACCCATTGATGGGATGGACATCGACTGGTGATCCGTATGCTAATGTTGGTGAAGCTGGACTTACGTTTGACAGTGCCGAATCAGCGAAGGCATTTGCTGAAAAACACGGATGGGAATATGTGGTGGGTCTTTGACTCTTGTCCCCCCTCACTGGTATTCTGGTAGATAAGTTGACTTGGCAAATAAGATGTTCTATTCAGGACTGGAATTTCAGGAATATTTGCAAGATCAAACAATGATTGTTACACTTTTGAACATCTAGGATAATTCAATTCTTGATTCTTCTTCTAATTAAAATGTTCAAGCTGGGCAGGTCGTAAAGGGTTCCCATCATCCCATAGGTGCATTTCCAAACTGGGCTAGGCCTATCTGATGAAGTACATATAGAGATAGATTTTATGCTAGTCATATACTCCGTATGAAGTTTATTTTCCAGTAACTGTGAAGTCCTTGTTCTTGATAAATAGGCATTTAAGTATGTCTCGGCTGCTGCCTGTTGATGCCTCCTCGAATTTTTTACTGAATAGTTCTTATCTTGGTCATTTTGCTCAATTAATTTAGCTGAAATTCTTTTCTCCGCAAGTTACCTCTCATCTGTTCTGCATTGAAATTTATCATTTATGCCACATGCCTTAAAGGTCAGTTGTTTGATTAGATTGCTATTAAATGTTTTGATATATCGTTTATATGTCTTGGGAGATATGCTATAAATTATGTCTACTAGAAGTCAAACTTTTATATCTTCCTTATCTCTGAAACCCATTAGAGCTAGAGGTTGTCATCTATGGGCTCAGTGTATCCTTTCCAACTTTAGCGACACCGAGGGTTTTGGTGTTACTCCCTCCGTTCTAAATTACTTGTCTTGGATTTGTCTAGATACGGATGTATCTAGCACTAATTTTAGTGCTAGATACATCCGTATCTAGACAAATCTAAGACAAGTAATTCGGAACGGAGGGAGTACTTTGCAAGGACATTTTTTAGCTGAAGCTGTCATAAACATTTTTCAAGTCTATTTCTGGAGTAAAATGTATGTTGAGTTGAATCTCCTTGCGCTGTTGTGTAGTATTATTTGATAACACATTCTTCTTGGAATGCGCCTTTTATATTTCTTTGAAAATGAGAATTGTATACTTACATTTATATCTATCCTTTTGCAGGTTAGGAAGCGCCATACACCTCTTCTGAAGGTCTGTATATCCTACATATCCTTTGTTTTGACTTGGTTAATGCATCTTCCTGCTTTACACAGTTCATATCTTGCATCTTAAAAAAAAAACTGAATACACCTTTTCTGTATAACCTACATGTCTTTTAAATCTGTTTGTGTTTACATGTATCATCGCTTTCAATGTGTGCTTGCACACTTTTGAGTTGTTTTCCCAATACAACATGGACATATCGTCATAGGAAGTATTTAACATTGAGTTGTAAGCACGAAAGCGAGTAAAATCTGCTGGTAAAGGAAAACATTGGAGATGATTTTGATGGTAAGCACTTAGTGCGCGTAACTCTGCAAGTAATGCAATCCATGTTAGATGCGATAAATTAGTATGTCAGTCCATTATACTATGGGAAATGATGTGGAGATGGAATTATGGCATATATGGAAGGTGGATGTGAGGGCGGTGTCTTGGGTATTGCCACCTACGGGGTGGAGGGCAATGGTGCCAGGGGCATCTTGGGATATTAGAGGTAAGGGAGAATGAAATGTCATGGTAATGGGTGAAGACCAACTTGGGGTCAATAAAGGACGGAAATGTGTGGACAAGGCAGGACGGGAGAATTTACGTACTCCCTGTGCACCCAAGTGTTTTTTCCTTTCTAGAAACCGCCAAAAATTCTGAGAAACAACACGCTGTTGAGACACCCCATGTAAGAGCATCTAGTGTCTCACAAAATTTGATCCAAATTTGACCAGTTACTCCAAAAACAAGAGACTAATCCACCTCTGAATAGTAGCTAGTTCAAACTGGGTTTTGAATTCGGCACATTATCAGTACACTATAAACACTGTATTTGTTCTTTTTGTGTTTTTAAACTGTTTTAGATTTGGATTTGAAAATTTACGTCTTAATAAAGTCAATGCCATGACCTGTTTACGGAACTTTGTGCGATTTTTAAGATTCGGTTTTCTGTCCTTGAGCACTGGGAGTCTGCGAATACCCCATGACGGAGGACACTGGACTTAATGGGTAGCCCGTTGCTTCTTTGTCACAGCGCCTGACCAAATTTGTTGACCTTCACATTATTCGTGTCTCCGGCAGACGGGCACTCTGAACTGAAGGCGCTCATCTCATCCATGAAAACTAGCCAGACATTGGTTCGGGTTCTCCATTAGTTCTCAGGACTTAGAAGTCAAAGGTCGTAGAGAGAAGCCAAAACTGACATCAACTTTAGGAGTACATCGAATGTGCACTTGACCCTTATCTTTTTGTTACTAGCAACTCGATGAGGGTAAGCTAGTCAGTACTGGCTGCCATACTGTTTGAACCGATGTTCCCACTGATGCAAGGAGACTACTGTTTTGGCAGTTCTATCACCGTGTGTGCACTCGTCATATCCCCTGGCAAAGGATTTGACTTAGCTATCGCAACTAACGCAACTATATTACCAGGGATTTGAGGTTTATGATAGCAATTCTGTTATATGGTTCTCTAGAGTCAGTCACATACAAGTGAGCTACTTCAACAAAAGACATCGGATTCGTACAGAAAGATTAAGGGCCAGTTTGGAAGAAGAGTATACTTTCAGTATTTAGTTTAAATTTGAACCAAGTACCGAAGCTCGTACGGATACCTCCAGTCCAAACAGGCCCTAAAGGATATATGGGATTACAACTCTACACTAAATATTTACATTTTCTAGAATCTGCTTAATTATAGTTTGTTTACCCTGCTTTGAAATGGCAAAAATAGATCGTCTTTTCATTCATGGAACTAACACGATACTTTGGTACTCCTCGGTCCGAAAATAGTTGTCATCAAAATGGATAAAAAGAAATGTATCTAGAATTAAAATACATCTAGATACATCCCCTTTTATTCATTTTGATTACAAGTATTTCCGGATGAAGGGAGTATAATATAATTTTGCCATCTCTTTGTATAGTTGTGTATTTACAGGATTGGATTGGTTGTTATACTTTGTAATTAACGGTTGATATTTAATCATGCAGCCCAAAACGTACGCAGAGAACTTCAAGTGGAAGGGCCCCCCGAAGACGGAGGAAGCAGCCTAAGCTGTGGATTTGTATGTTGTCTGGAGATTTTCATAAGATGTTGTTTTCCTCTGCCGCTCGTGCTGATTTCACTTTGTTCAATACCTGTCGTGCAATATGAGCTAGAACATGTCTCCATCAAACGTGTAATAAGCACGCATTGCAACTGAACCTGTCGCTCATCTCATCAAAATGTTTGTTAACTCCCTTTTTTACAGGGTAAAATGTTCATTCCCGTTCACACAGAATTTCTTGGCTACTATATTTGTCAACTTAGAATTTCTTGGCTACTATATTTGTCAACTTAGTGCACGCAAAGAAGGCCAGGCAGATCGTGACTGCGGCCAGTCTGTGGCTAGGCTTTTATACATCCTGCCCTGTCCCTACATGCGTAGGCAATCACCAGTCATTATCAAATGGAGTACAAGAAGCTCACTAGCTCAGAACACGCCAGGAGAAGTGCAATTCACCAAAGCACACGTCATATTTTTCCCTTGCGTTGTCCGGTCAACATCATATGTACTTTAGAACCCGGGCATGCACCATGCAGGCTTCCCAAAAGAGGAAACAGTTCACCTAGGTTTACCAGTACCACTAAACATGCACCTTAACCTAGTGGTTTAACAGTAACAAAACATGCACCTTAATCTATGACCTGTGCACTTGGTTTCGCACGCAGCTCGGATCCTGAGTGTCTCATGCTTCGCCGCCGGCGCGGTGGCTGTCGGCGGGCGATGATGCATCGGCGGCGCGAAACCTCCAGGCGAAGAGGTAGTGCCTGTACTCGCACTGCAGCCGGCTGACGTCGCACGCTGCATGGATGGAAGCCCGCTCGCCGCCGCCGCACTCCCACTCGATCTTCGCCGTGCACGAGAACCCCCCTGGGGACTCCGGCAGCGTCGCCTGCTCGGCCACCACCAGCGCCACCTCCCCGCTGATCCTCCTCGACGCGGCCACCGCGCCGAGCCACAGGCACTCGGGCGCGCCCACCATCTCCTTGTACGCGTCGTTCACCAGCCGGACGCGGTTGCTCGAGTCCGTGACGATCGCCGGCAGCGCGTCGGTCTCCACCTCCGCCTCCACCTCCTCCGCCGTCTTCGAGGCGGCCGTGCTGCTGGCCGCGTCGACGGCGCCGTGGACGATGGATTCGACGTGGATGGTGGATCCCACGGGGCGCATCGCCCGCGGCGAGATCACCTTGGGCTCCAGCAGCTTCCGCAGCAGGTCGCGCTCCACGGGGATATCCCTCTCCTCCTCCTCCTCCTCCTCATCGCCCGCCACCATGGTCGAGAGCATCGTCAGATTCCCGCCGGTACTCGCGGTCGCCGGCGGCAGCGACGCAAACGGCATGCATGCACTGCCCGGCACGGACACATAGGCCCTCGTCGCGGTGGACACCACCGCGTCGGTGGCCGCCGCCGCCGCGCATCGGAGCGGCACCGGGTACGCCGCCCTCTTCCTCTTGGCGGCAGCGGCCGGCGCGGACACCGGCACGGCGCTCGGGCGCCCGCGCTTCCTTGCGCGGCACGGCCTGCTCTGCAGGTGGCAGAGCACGCGGTCGGCGGCGCCGTCGATCGCCTGCGCCTGCGCCGGCGACGCCGGCAGGGCGGGCTTGGGCGCGATGGGCCGGAACCGCGCGAGGATCTCGTTGGCCTTGACGGCCATGTCCACCGGCTGCACCATGGCCATTGCGTGCACGCAGGAGTCGATGTCTGCCGACGGGGGTGGACGGAGTGCACGGCGTTGGGTCCCGGTGCCGTGCCGGCTTAAGAAGGCGTGGGCGGCCAATCGGATGCGCGCAGAGGGAGGGGCACGTGGGAGGGAGGCGCGGGGTACGTGGGCGAGCGGGCGGGGACGCGGCCGACACGTAGGCGGAGGCGAGTCGCGGGGCGCGCTGCTTTGGAGGGAGGGGCTGTGGATTCCAGTGGCGTCCAGTGAGAGGGGCGTCAGGCGTGTGACGGAGTGGGGGGAGGCACCGCGCGGGCAGGCCCGTTGCATGCGCGGCGCGATCGCGTTCGCCGCACCGTGCGTGCCTCCAAGCTTCGTGTCGCCTCGTCCCCCGTGGCGCGTCCCGCCGCGGTCACTGGCTGGCTGGCTGGCTGGCTGCCGCTCCATTCATGGGGCGTGGGGTGGGGTCACGCTGGCAGATGCTGCGGCATTAGCCGCCAACCGGGAGCTGGTACTCCACCAAAAAGCCCTTCACGTTTTTTCCTTCCACGACTAGCTCGATGTTTCGTGCTAAGGAACTGCTTGCTTTCCCGTCCCCTGTATCATCCTGTTGTTCAGGTGCAATGTACTTACGTACATGCATGTACATGCTTATGCACATATATGTTCCTTTGAGATAATAGCTTGGGGGTACTTTTTCCAATCTTTATATATAAATGCTAGGGGTATTAGGTATGGTATACGTTATATATATAATAGTAACATTGCTCACCAACAACCAACGCCAAAACCGCCTAGCGTACGCGTATCTCCACACGTGTTGGCGAGCATAAGGCATAGACTTTACATATACGTACAAATTTGTGAGAGTAATCCATGATGATCTAACCCTATCGTCCAAAGAAATCAAAGCTGGTGACGAAACACTCTCAGCACGTGGCGCACAGCAGCACCGCATTACGTACCTACGACGCTACCATGCGTACGTCCGATGGCTCGTCCGTTTCCTAGCCAAACTCAAGTCCAGATAATCTAGACAGGCCCATAGATACAGTGCAGTGCTACTCTCTGTGCTAGCATACGGTAACTGTCGGATTATTTTCAGCTGGTACCGGTAACCTTGAGTGCATGGCACGTAGTCCTACATATACGGTCCGTAGTTACGTATTCCTTTGCACATGAAACCTCAGTGGCCAAAGATCTACACGTGGGACACGCATGTCCTACTGTTTGGTCCTCTCCTCCGGCCGGCCCCACTCGAGAACCGAAACTTTGGACGCTACTGGTAGGAATACTTTAATTTAACCCCCGGTTCTGCATGCATGCATGCATGCGCGGCATGTGCTGCGTGCCGTGTCGAGCGGACAGGAAGGTGGCGCGACGAGTGGCGGCGCGGCGATTGGCGGGCGCGGCGCTGCGCTGCGCAGCCCTAGCTAGCTAGCGCATGCAGGGGAGGGAGGGAGGGAGGCAGGCAGGCGCTCCCGCCCGGCGAGTGGCGAGCGTGCCTCGCGAGGCGCGGCATGCATGGTTCGGCTCGGTGGCGGTGCTGCCTGTGCGCTGCGGTGCGGTGCAGCTGGGGTCTGGTGCAGCTGCAAGTCATGACTCCACCGTTATGATGCTTGCTGCTGCGTGCAACGCATTTAATCTTTGCTCTAGCGACCTCATGTGACTGAATAATACTCCTCCGGTCCATTTTATTTATTTATTGATGAAAGAAGGACCCCCTTCTGATTTCTATTAAAGAAACTAACTGATTCGACCACAAAGGCACTAGTAGAAAACATGGCTTTGGTCCAGGTTGGGTCAGCCCATTAGTCCCGGTTCAGTCCAGAACCGGGACCAATGTGGGCATTGATCCCGGTTCGTGAGCCCAGGGGGCCAGCCGGGCCACGTGGGCCATTGGTCCCGGTTGGTAGGATGAACCGGGACCAATGTGCCTCGCTCCTGGCCCACCACCATTGGTCCCGGTTGGTGGCCTGAACCGGGACCAAAGGCTCCCCTTTAGTCCCGGCTCATGTCACCAACCGGGACCAATGAGATGCCTATATATACCCCTCGCTCGTGAGCAGAGCACCCCAGTGCTCTGTTTTTCTCTGGTCGATGGGGAGAGGGCTTGGTGGTGCTCTAGCTCACCTCCTATGCACACAAGGTGTTCGATGGAATGCCCGAGCCACACTACTTAAGCTTTCTCCTCTCCAAGCTCGACCTCCAAACTCCATTTTCCATAATATTTGTCTAGGTTTAGCGGTCCGTCACGCCCCGTCCCCGTCTTCACCGCCGTCGATCACCCGCGCCGAGCTCATCGCCGGCACCACCGTAGTGAGCCTCTTGTTCTTATCTTCTTTCTGAAAGGAAAAATATTCTTACTTGTATGTTTACATAGATACTTGTATTATTTTCTTACTTTTATTATTGCATCTTATATAGTGCGATGGTTTTGGTATCCGCCCCCGTCGGCCCTCGTCCTGTCTATGATTCGGATGTGGTATATATATTATCTTTATAACTATTGGTTCATTTATTGTTTATGAAAATTATGCCGACCAACGTGACATAGATTTTATTTATGTAGGATGTATGTGAATCGGAAATGCCAACCGACCCTATTGTCGAGAGGTTAAATTTAGTTGAAGAAGAAAACAATTTGTTGAAGGAAAAAATAAAAAAAATTGAGGAGGAGAAGATGATATTGGAGTTGCATGTTGCGGATGTCGTCGATGATCACAAGATCAAGATGGATGCAATGCGCTTGAAGATTAGAAAGATTAGAAAATATGCCATTCATACCGAGGCTTGGTATCATTATGCCGTTGGATCAATTGTTACCTTGGTTGCGATTATGATCGCATTTGTTTTCGCATTGAAATGTTTTACATAGTTTCAATGTATGGTTTAATTAATTAGATGCTCTGGAGAGCTATATGTTGTTAGATGAGAACTATGTATGCACTTTGGTTTTAATGTGATGATGAACTTCTATTAATTTGGACACTTAATTATATATAATGCACGCAGATGAACCGGCAATGGATGTACGGTGACAGACACACCCGCGAGTACATTAAGGGCGTGCATGAGTTTCTCGATGCGGCTGAGGCAAACAAGCAGAATGGTTTTATGTGTTGTCCATGCACTGAATGTGGGAATACGAGGTCTTACTCTAACCGGAAAATCCTTCACTCCCACCTGCTTTACAAGGGTTTCATGCCACACTATAATGTTTGGACGAGGCACGGAGAAATAGGGGTTATGATGGAAGACGGCGAAGAAGAAGAGTACGATGACAACTATGTGCCCCCTGAATACGGTGATGCTGCAACGGGGGGAGCTGGTGAAGATCAAGAGGAACCAGACGATGTGCCCAATGATGCTGCAACGGGTGAAGCTGCTGAAGATCAAGAGGAACCAGACGATGTGCCCGATGATGATGATCTCCGCCGGGTCATTGTCGATGCAAGGACGCAATGCGAAAGTCAAAAGGAGAAGCTGAAGTTCGATCGCATGTTAGAGGATCACAAAAAAGGGTTATACCCCAATTGCGAAGATGGCAACACAAAGCTCGGTACCGTACTGGAATTGCTGCAGTGGAAGGCAGAGAATGCTGTGGCTGACAAAGGATTTGAGAAGCTACTGAAAATATTGAAGAAGAAGCTTCCAAAGGATAACGAATTGCCCGACAGTACATACGCAGCAAAGAAGGTCGTATGCCCTCTAGGATTGGAGGTGGAGAAGATACATGCATGCCCTAATGACTGCATCCTCTACCGCGGTGCATACAAGGATCTGAACGCATGCCCGGTATGCGGTGCATTGCGGTATAAGATCAGACGAGATGACCCTGGTGATGTTGACGGCGAGCCCCCCAGGAAGAGGGTTCCTGCGAAGGTGATGTGGTATGCTCCTATAATACCACGGTTGAAACGTCTGTTCAGAAACGAAGAGCATGCCAAGTTGATGCGATGGCACAGTGAGAACCGAAAGAAAGATGGGAAGTTGAGAGCACCCGCTGACGGGTCGCAGTGGAGAAAAATCGAGAGAAAGTACTGGGATGAGTTTGCAAAGGACCCAAGGAATGTATGGTTTGCTTTAAGCGCGGATGGCATTAATCCTTTCGGGGAGCAGAGCAGCAATCACAGCACCTGGCCCGTGACTCTATGTATGTATAACCTTCCTCCTTGGATGTGCATGAAGCGGAAGTTCATTATGATGCCAGTTCTCATCCAAGGCCCTAAGCAACCCGGCAACGAAATTGATGTGTACCTAAGGCCATTAGTTGAAGAACTTTTACAGCTGTGGAATGGAAACGGTGTACGTACGTGGGATGAGCACAGACAGGAGGAATTTAACCTTAAGGCGTTGCTGTTCGTGACCATCAACGATTGGCCCGCTCTCAGTAACCTTTCAGGACAGACAAACAAAGGATACCACGCATGCACGCACTGTTTAGATGACACTGAAAGTATATACCTGGACAAATGCAGGAAGAATGTGTACCTGGGCCATCGTCGATTTCTTCCGACCAACCATCAATGTCGAAAGAAAGGCAAGCATTTCAAAGGCGAGGCAGATCACCGGAAGAAGCCCGCCATGCGCACCGGTGATCACGTGCTTGCTATGGTCAATGATTTACACTACGTAATCTTTGGAAAGGGTCCCGGTGGACTAGCTGTTCCGAATGACGCTGAGGGACACGCACCCATGTGGAAGAAGAAATCTATATTTTGGGACCTACCCTACTGGAAAGACCTAGAGGTCCGCTCCTCAATCGACGTGATGCACGTGACGAAGAACCTTTGCGTGAACCTGCTAGGCTTCTTGGGCGTGTATGGGAAGACAAAAGATACACCTGAGGCACGGGAGGACCTGCAACGTTTGCACGAAAAAGACGGCATGCCTCCGAAGCAGTATAAAGGTCCTGCCAGCTACGCTCTTACGAAAGAAGAGAAAGAAATCTTCTTTGAATGCCTGCTCAGTATGAAGGTCACGACTGGCTTCTCGTCGAATATAAAGGGAATAATAAATATGCCAGAGAAAAAGTTTCAGAACCTAAAGTCTCATGACTGCCACGTGATTATGACGCAACTGCTTCCGGTTGCATTGAGGGGGCTTCTACCGGAAAACGTCCGATTAGCCATTGTGAAGCTATGTGCATTCCTCAATGCAATCTCTCAGAAGGTGATCGATCCAGAAATCGTACCAAGGCTAAGGAGTGATGTGGCGCAATGTCTTGTCAGTTTCGAGCTGGTGTTCCCACCATCCTTCTTCAATATCATGACGCACGTCCTAGTTCATCTAGTCGACGAGATTGTCATCCTGGGGCCCGTATTTCTACACAATATGTTCCCCTTTGAGAGGTTCATGGGAGTCCTAAAGAAATATGTCCGTAACCGCGCTAGGCCAGAAGGAAGCATCTCCATGGGCCATCAAACAGAGGATGTTATCGGGTTTTGTGTTGACTTCATTCCTGGCCTTAAGAAGATAGGTCTCCCTAAATCGCGGTATGAGGGGAGACTGACTGGAAAAGGCACTCTTGGAAGAGACTCAATAATATGCAGGGACGGATATTCTTGGTCTCAAGCACACTACACAGTTCTACAGAACTCTACCTTGGTGACCCCGTATGTCGATGAACACAAGAACAGTCTGCGCTCCAAACACCCGGAGCAGTGCGACGACTGGATTACATGTGAACACATCAGGACTTTCAGCAGTTGGTTGGAAACACGTCTCAGAGGTGACAACACTGTTTGTGATGAGTTGTACTTGTTGTCCAGGGGACCATCTTTGACTGTATTGACTTACAAAGGATACGAGATAAATGGGAATACATTTTACACGATCGCCCAAGATCAAAAGAGCACCAACCAAAACAGCGGTGTCCGCTTTGATGCAGCAACCGAGAGCGGAAAGGACACATATTATGGTTACATAGTGGACATATGGGAACTTGACTACGGACCTGATTTTAAGGTCCCTTTGTTTAAGTGCAAATGGGTCAATCTGTTAGGCGGCGGGGTACAGGTAGACCCACAGTACGGAATGACAACAGTGGATCTGAAAAATCTTGGGTACACTGACGAACCGTTCGTCCTAGCCAATGATGTGGCACAGGTTATCTATGTGAAGGACATGTCTACCAAACCGAGAAAAAGAAAAGATAAGGAAGCGAATACATCATACGATGAGCCAAAGCGCCACATAGTTCTTTCAGGAAAAAGGGACATCCTGGGAGTGGACGGCAAGACAGACATGTCTGAAGATTATGAAAAGTTTCATGAAATTCCTCCCTTCAATGTCAAGGCTGACCCAAGCATCCTGATAAACAATGAAGATTATCCATGGTTACGGCGCAATAAGCAAATGACACAAGCGAAGAAAAAGTGAAGACTTTCTCCCGCAACTATTATGATGATACCATGCCAACTTTGTAACACACGAACATGCTACCATTGTCCGTTTTGTACATGCACATGCTATGTGGGTGAAATTATGATACCATCCCAACTTTCAACTTTTTCAGAGTTCATTTGAAATGCTTTCATGTCTTATGGTTCAAGGTTTTATGTGTTGAGGCAAATGGATCAATATGTCAGGAGGCGGGGTACAGGTAGACCCACAGTACGGTATGACAACAGTGGATCTAAACAATCTTGGGTACACAGACGAACCATTCGTCCTAGCCAATGATGTGGCGCAGTTATTGTCCGAAACTTTGATACTTCGAAAGTGATTGTCCATTTTGTACACGAAGTGCATCAAGTTTTTGTCGTAACCCTCTCTACTTTTTGGAACATGCTATGTGGGTGAAATGATGATACCATGCCAACTTTCAACCTTTTCAGAGTTCATTTTAAATGCTTTCCAATTTCAGGGTCATTTAGCTCAAAGAATGAATTAATAGCAAACAGAATGAACTACAAAACTTTTATGAAAATAAAAACAATCAATTAAAATATTATGTTATGATCAACTAAAATAAAACTATAATATTCTTCAATAGCAAAAAGAATATAATTTTTGTGACCTAAAATCAAACTATAAGTATTTAATTGTAAGTATAAATAAAAAATAAATAGCAAAAAAGAAAAAAAATCTATTTTTATAGTAAAGTTATTCATAAACTAGTGATTCACACAAATTTTAAAAAATACAAATTTAAACTATTCAAAATTTTAAAACTAATGGCACTAACAGAAAGTTTATAATTTTTGTGACCTAAAATCAAAAAGAAATCACTAAAAAACTATAAGTATTTAGTTGTAAGTATAAATAAAAAATAAATAGAAAAAAATTCTATTTTTATAGTAAAGTTATTCATAAACTAGTGATTCACACAAATTTTTAAAAATTCAAATTTAAACTATTCAAAATTTAAAACTAATGGCACTAACAGAAAGTTTATAATTTTTGTGACCTAAAAGCAAAAAGAAATCACTAAAAAACTGTAAGTATTTAGTTTTAAGTAGAAATAAAAAAATAAAAACCAAAAAATGTAGAAATAAAAAAGAAAAAACCAAAAAAAATGCCACCTACTGGGCCTCCACGGCCTGAATACGACTAGAAACCCTACATGGGCCAGGATTCAGGCCCGCAGAAGGCCCAATAGGCCCACAGGCAGTAGCAAGTTTAGGCCCGAAAGCCTGCATAAGAGAGGAGCTCGAATGGGGAGGCACACCAGCGCTTATAAACAAGTGCCGGCGCCCTTCAGCTAGCGAGGTGGAACTAAACTTTCGGCCGCGCCAGTGCCAGCACAAGGCCATTGGTCCCGGTTGGAGGCACCAACCGGGACCATAGGGGGGGCATTGGTACCGGTTCGTGGCACCAACCGGGACGATTGCCCCCCTATGGTCCCGGTTCGAGCCACCAACCGGGACCAAAGGCCTCTGCTTCCCGCCCTTTCGGCTGCTGAAAAGAGACCTTTGGTCCCGGTTGGTGGCTCCAACCGGGACCATAGGTAGGCATTCGTCCCGGTTCATGCCACGAACCGGGACCATTGCTCTGGGTATATAAGGTAGCACTTGTGAAAATTTCGCCAACCGCTCCCATTCCCCCCCGACGCCGCCAGGCCGTTCGTCGTCGTCGTCGCCGCCCCGAGCCCGTCGTCGCCCGCTCCCCGTCGCCGTCGCCCCGCGCCGCCGCAGGCCTTCTCCCCGTCACTGCGTGCGCCGTCGCCGGCCTCCTCCTCGTCGCTGCGTGCGCCATCTTCGGCCCCCTCCCCGTCGCCCCGCGCCGCGTCACCGGCCTCCCCCGCGCCGTCGCCGGCCTCCTTCCCCGTCCCCGGCCTCCTCCCCGTCGCGCCCCCAGTGAGCTCCCCCCTTCCCATCGATCCCTGTCGCTCTGACCATCGCCGCCGCCGCCGCCGCTCTCTGTGTGTGATAAAATTTTCATATGTGTATATGTATATGCTCATATGTATTTGGATTTGGCTATGTATGTATGTATATGCTCATATATGTATGTATATGCTCTCTGTATATGGATTTGGCTATGTATATGCTCTCTGTATATGCTCATATGTATGTATGTTCATATAACATTTTTTTCTATATATGAATTATTTTTTTGTTCATGGATATATGCTAAAGAAAACGAGGGGGGTGATAGATGATGATGAGGGGTCGAGAGGGGGACGAGAGGTCGAGAGGGGTCGAGGGGAGAAAAAAATGTTATCAGGGACAGGGTCGTCGAGGGGTCGAGAGAGGGACGAGGGGTCGAGAGGGGTCGAAAGAAGAAGAGGAGAGGAAGACGAGGAGAAGTAAATAAGAAGAAGAAAAAAGAAGAAAAATAAGAGGAGAAGAATAAAGGAATAGTGGAGAAGAAGAGAAAATAGAATATTCTATTTTCTCTTCTTCTCCACTATTCCTTTCTTCTTCTCCTCTTTTTTTTTTCTTTTTTTTCTTCGATCTTATCCTCTAGCTATTCCTTTCTTCTTCTCCTCTTTCTTCTTCTTCTTCTTCTTCTTCTTCTTCTTCTTCTTCTTCTTCTTCTTCTTCTTCTTCTTCTTCTTCTTCTTCTTCTTCTTCTTCTTCTTCTTCTTCTTCTTCTTCTTCTTCTTCTTCTTCTTCTTCTTCTTCTTCTTCTTCTTCTTCTTCTTCTTCTTCTTTCTTCTTCTTCTTCTTCTTCTTCTTCTTCTTCTTCTTCTTCTTCTTCTTAATTTTTATCGGGAACGAGGGTGTCGAGGATCGCCGAGGGGTCGAGGGTCGGGAACTAGGGTAGAGGGTCGAGGGTCGTTAAGGGGTCAAGGGTCGAGGGTTTCAGGGTCGAGGGTTCGAGGGTTCTATAGGGTCGAGGGATCGAGGGTCGAGGGTTCCAGGGTCGTCTAGGGGTCGAGGGTTCCAGGGTCATCAAGGGTTCGAGGGGTCGAGGATCGCCGAGGGGTCGAGAGAGGTTTCCTAGTGTCAAAGTATTGAAGAAATCCATGGCTTCATCATTAGCCGGAAGTAACCAGGGCATGACGAAGTCCTCCAAAGTTATTTTGGAATGGTGTCCCGGATAGGATAATTTGCCTTTTTGTATGAATTTCAGCAAAGGCCTTCCAAATAACGATATTTGGAAGGTTCTTGCTGAACTTTGTACCAAAAAGCGAATTATCCTATCTAGGACTCCGTTCCAAAATAACTTTGGAGAGCTTCGTACCATCATGCACCTGTTACTTTCGCCTAATGATGAAGACATGGTTTTGTTGAATCCTTTGACACTAGGCAACCTCCCGACCCCTCGGCGATCCTCTCGAACATGAGAGGAAGAAGAGGATCGCCGAGGGGTCGAGGGTTCCAGGGTCGTCGAGGGTTCGAGGGGTCGAGGATCGCCGAGGGGTCGAGAGAGAGATTTCCTAGTGTCAAAGTATTGAAGAAATCCATGGCTTCATCATTAGCCAGAAGTAACCAGGGCATGACGAAGTCCTCCAAAGTTATTTTGGAATGGTGTCCCGGATAGGATAATTTGCCTTTTTGTATGAATTTCAGCAAAGGCCTTCCAAATAACGATATTTGGAAGGTTCTTGCTGAACTTTGTACCAAAAAGCGAATTATCCTATCTAGGACTCCGTTCCAAAATAACTTTGGAGAGCTTCGTACCATCATGCACCTGTTACTTTCGCCTAATGATGAAGACATGGTTTTGTTGAATCCTTTGACACTAGGCAACCTCCCGACCCCTCGGCGATCCTCTCGAACATGAGAGGAAGAAGAGGATAAAAAAGAAGAGGAAGAAGAAAAAAAGAGGAGAAGAAAGAATAGAGGAGTTCTTCTCCTCTATTCTTTCTTCTCCTCTTTTTTTCTTCTTCTTCCTCTTTTTTTATCGGGAACGAGGGTCGTCGAGGGACATAGATGTAGTGTCGTCGTTGTCGATATATACCCCCTCCCGATAGCTTCAACACGTGGGGGGGGGTCGATATTACCCCCTCCTTGAAGCGTTCTCGAGGCCACCCCAAACCCTTGAAGCGTTGTCGAGGCCACCCCAAACCCTAGAGAAGCAGCGTCGAGGCCACTAATTAATATATATGATTCCTTACTATGATTAGGTAGCTAGTTCTACGTTTGCCACTAATATATCCATCTGTCATGTTTGAATAATAATTGCCATGTTGTAAATATTTGTAGAAACTATGGACACCGCTCGAGACGAAGCAAAAGAAGCGTTGTTGAGGGACATAATCGCAGAAGGAAGTGATGCCGTCTCATTGTTTCTCAACGACACCGATGTTCTGGAAGGAGAGGGTGAAGAAGCTGGCTACGGTGACCTAATGCCGGTGCAAGAAGAAGAACATGAGGACGGCTCCGGTGACCCAATGCCGGTGCAAGAAGGAGACCGTGATGACGGCTCCGGTGACCGAACCGAGTCCGGCCAGGTATATATATTAGTTAAGCCTGTGCTGACTAGGTGATTGATGCATTCATTGTTTTGGTATGTACACATATTAATTAAGTCTTTGTTCTTTTTTCTAGCCCTCCGGATCGAGCACAACTTCGGTAAAGAGACGAGGCCCGAAGAAAAAGTTGAGCTCGGATGAAAAGTTTGAGATCATAGCAATCGCGCCCGACGGCCAACCGATTGAACCCATCCGAACAAAGAACGCATTTGTTGCTCAGTGCGGGGTTCTGGTTAGGGACAAGATCCCGATAAGCATCCAGCAATGGTTTAAGCCGGCTACAGAAGACCCTGAGGTGTCTTATGTCAATGATATGCAGAAAAATGATCTTTGGACTGAGCTGAAGTCAAATTTCACCCTACCGCCAGAGGATAATCCAGAGAACCCAGTTAAAGAGCAATTAATCAAGTCTTTTGCTCTTAAGAGGATGGCAGAACTATTCAGGAGGTGGAAGAAAGAGCTGAATAAGTTTGTCGAAAATAATGAGACACCAGAATTCAAGGGCAGATATGAGAAGATCAGAGATCACTGGCCCGCATTTGTGGCCCACAAGACATCGGAAAAGAGTAAGAAGATGTCGGCGACAAACAAGCAAAATGCTGCGAAGAAGAAGCTTCACCATCGCACGGGGTCAGGTGGCTACCTCGTAGCCCGGCCTAAGTGGGCCAAGACTGAGAATGATCTGGTTGATAAAGGGATCGAACCAGAGACAATTAACTGGCCAGACCGTTGCCGGACTTGGTTCTTCGGGGCTGGCGGAACCTTGGACCCTGTAACAGGGAAGTGCATTTGGACGAACGATCAAATGGACATACCAGTCAGGAAGCTTAAGCAGTATATCGAAGCAGCGCAGCAAGGGACGTTCTTTCCAGACAGAGAGAACGACGAGCTCACAATGGCCCTCGGGAATCCTGAGCACCCTGGACGGACACGAGGCACGCCAGGCTCCATTCCGTGGAAGGTTGGGTTTCCGGACGCAGGCGGTTACAAATCCCATGAGAGGAGGAAAAAAGTGCAGCAGACCCAAATGCAGGCGCTGCAAGCAAGGGTAGACGCGATAGAGGAACGAGAAGCAAATCGCAGCAAACGTACTGCCGAAGCTTCCCCCGAAGCTACCCCGCCATCTCAGCGCAGAAGCAGCGTGGCTTCCACCGAGCTGCTTCAGCCGGAGCATGCCTTGACGGCTCCTGCCAGCTATCCCGTGGATGCTATCACGGAGTCTCAAAATTGCCACCTTATGACGCAATGGATGAATTTGAAGGTCAAGGCGGCTGTTGGCTCTGTTTATCCTACTGAACCCGGCGCAACTTTTCACTGCCGGCCGATTCCAGAAGGATATGCTAGGGTGATGGTGGATGAAATAACGGAGGGATTTGAGGACCTCCAGCTTGACCACCCTACCGGTGAAGGGGAGACTCGGCTGGGGTCTGCTCTGAAGACTCCATGCCTATGGCGGAAGGAGCTCATCAACCTTCCGAACTGGACGCCTCCGCCTTCTCCTCCTCCTCCGGCGAGTCAGGGCACTCCGCCTCCTCCACCGCCTCCTCCTCCGGCGAGTGACGATCAGGGCACTCGACTGGCTCCTTCTCCAGCGCGTGGCAGCACTCCGCCTCCTTCTCTGCCTGCGCCGGCGCGCCCGAGCAGCCAGCCTCCTCCTTCTCCGCCTCGTCAGCAAGGGCGGAAGAGACCTGCCGCCACTCCGGCTGCTCCGACGCGTCGTAGTCCTTCTCCTCCGCCTCGTAAGCAAGTAAAGAAGACAACCGCTCCGTCTGCTCGGCCGGCGTCTAGCAGTACAGCCAGAGGCGGGAGGACATACAGATTCGGTCCTTCTCTGAAGACTCCAGAGAAGTTACCATACGAGAGGACCCCGAAGGAGAACACCGAGATCGCACAAACCAAAGTGGATGACTGGTTTCAAGGGTTGAAAGCAAAGAGACATCCACTTCCAGAGGAGAAGGTAGATCCGGTGAAAGCGAAGCGCACTCTGGCTGCCCTGACAAAACCACCGAAGTCTCCGCCGAAAGGAAACTATGAGCGCATTATTGGAAAGGAATTTGCCGAAGCGGAGCGGTCGGGAAGTACTGTCAGTGATCAAAGGCTGAAAGAACGACGAGCTGGGAAACAAATTGCCCAGCTCGGCGAACAAGCGAAGCAATCGTGCCCCCCGCTCAAGGTGCCTAGCCACAACGTCGCTAATGATCCGAGGATGGTGCCCGGTTATAGCAATCTTGCAGATTACCTGCCCGACGATGTACATTATGAACCCATGGACGTGCAGATACAAAGATACGAGTACGGGAAGCCTCTCGTCAAAGATGAAAGATCTCTATCAACGATGATGCGAAGATTGCATGATTGGTACTTGAAAATCTGCAGAGACTCTGGGGGAGGAGTACTTTGTATGTGAAAGTTAAAAAGGAGCATGACCTCGTTGGAATTGAACTGTTGCCTGTTCCATTTGAGGAGTTCTATCAGTTTTTCAATCAATTGGCCCTCGATAAAACAACGGTCGCCTGCTACTGTCTGTAAGTAGTACTACTTCTGTCATTAAGTCTCTCTATATAGCTCAGCTCTTTCATTGCATGTATTTATAATCATCCTCACTATATTATGCAGATTGAAGATCGCCGAATTGAAGAAAAGACAAGTCGGTGATATTGGGTTCATTAACACATATCTCATAGATGCAACTCAGGTTAAATTTCATGCCGCAGCTACCGAGGCCAACTTGCTACGATCGTTCGTAATAAATGAAAACAAAGATATAATACTCTTTCCTTACAACTTCAAGTGAGTGTTACTGTCTTGTGCGTATTCGGTTTCCCTTATATATTAGTCAAGGTTATAGTAATGTAATTGATGAGTTATGCATGCGTGTGCAGTTTCCACTATATTCTCCTAGAGATTAAGCTTGAGCAGGGACTAGTAACCGTCTTAGACTCAAGACGAAAAGATCCCCAGGACTATGCAGACATGACTCAAATACTCGAGAAGTAAGTTAAATCGATCATTATCCACCATATCAGCAACTTTGTTCATTTCCTGATATATCAAGTAATTGTTTTCTTTGTCCGGCAGGGTTTGGAGAAAATTCACCAGAAAAGCTCCGGGACTGCCGAAGGAGCTGCAATTTAGACACCCGAAAGTAAGTACTATAGTAGCATGTTCCGCGCATCTACTAGTCATTCAAGCGCTAGTTTCATCAATACCATTTGGCATTCTTGCTTATCAGTTTGATTGACCTCTATTTCTTGTAAAGTGGTTGTGGCAGGAACAAGGGAATGATTTCTGTGGATACTACGTTTGCGAGTCCATCCGCCACACGACCTGTGAGCGGGGCTACACTCACGAACAATATGAAGTATGTAAATAACAACATTCACAATTTTATTTTATTACCATCATTTGTGTTGAGTTTCATTCATTCATATATATATATATATATGTATTGATCCCCTTCTTTAAATTAGATGTTTCGGAAGCGGGATGAACTCCTAGCACCAGCTCGCATGCGAGCAATTCAAGAGGAATTGGCGGCATTCTTTCTTGACCACGTGATCCCTGAAGACGGAGAATTCTATGTGGACCCTGAGTCCGTATGATTATATTTGTAAGAGATAATTATTGTATATATGTAGCCGGTAGTGTCGGATAGATATACGAGAACTTGTTGTTCGACCAATCTCTCGGAGAAGGAGAGGTGGTCGATATCACTTCTCTCTGTATGCATATATGTTCATGACGATCTTCTGTTTCCTTCGTTTGCTTACTAGCTAGCTAGCGTGTCTAGTCCTCTCTATACGTATGTATAGTATGTAGCATCGACCAAGCACGGACATAAGAGAGGACACTTCTCTCTATTAATTATAGCTAGCTAACACACTATATGAAACACCTAAATTAACCCCCCAAAACCCCCAAACACCCCCCCTTTCAAAAAAAACAAAAACCCCAACCACAGAAATGCTGACGCGTGGATGCCTATTGGTCCCGGTTGGTGCCACCAACCGGGACCAAAGGGTCTCCTGCCTGGGCTCCGCGCACAGGCCACATGGAGGCCCATCTGTCGTGGTTCTGGATTGAACCGGGACTAAAGGGACAGGGCATTAGTACCGACCCTTTAGTCCCGGTTCCAGAACCGGGACAAAAGGCCCTTACGAACCGAGACAACAGGCCCTTTTTCTACCAGTGAGCACAACCCCACGACCTACAACTAATCACACACGCACTATTACTAAGGAAGATAACGCAAAAGGAAGCGATCAAAGCGCATTCTTGGACATCTCTAAGAATGTCACCAGCATCACGATCTAAACAAGAGCAACCAACAGACCATCTCAACCAACCAGTACAGGTGTCAAGTTTGATGAGGAAAACCACAGACACAAACACAACCATAGTCTCAGATGATCAACACTTCTTACATCCACAAAAGCTTAAAACGAAAACATCTAGAAAGAACTACCGAAGAAGAGGACCAAGCCACTCCCAGAACGAGCAGCCTCGAGCAGCCTCAAATGTCCACCAGCAATCTTCATCCCTCTAGGCGTAGCACATTGTATCTCCACCCTTGCGAAGCTTTGTAGACATCATTTGCTACACGTTCTAGCAATTTTGTTCCTAGCTTCAGCACCTCTTTGTTTTGTTCCTTCGCGTGCAAGATAGACCATCCCACAATCCAGTGGCATATTACTTTGACCAAAGTCATGGCATCATTATAGTTCTTATTCTAAAAAAATACATCATTTCTGCATTTCCAAATGATCCAGAAGAGGGAAGAGATCCCAATCAGGACTAATTTTTGTCATCTTTTCGAAAGGTTTTAATCCAGCTCCCAAAACATTCTTCAATTAAAGAGGGAGTGGATCTCAGCCCGAAAGTGTATTTAAGTAAACTCCATATTAGGGAAGCAGCAGAACAAGAAAACATTAGATGATTAGTAGTTTCATCTTTACCACAAAACTCACAAGTTTTACTACCTTTCCATCCTCTTTTAAGGTGAGAGTCCCTAGTTAAAATTCTTTTTTTTCACCAACCACAACAAAACTTTGCTTTTAGCAGGAACTCTTACCTTCCACATTTTGTGTGTGTGGAAATTTGCAATCCTCACTTTTCACTTTCCTATATAAAGATTTCACATAGAACTTCTTGCCAGCACTCAGGGTCCATTCAACCCTATCTTTGCCATTTCCCATTTCCACCTCATCACATCTACCCTTTAAATTATTCCACAAGTCCAGGGATTCCCCATGAAGGGTTCTTCTAAATTTGAAGCCCCTCCACCCCTCTCTAAATAGTTCCAGCCACATTTATGTTATGATCAAAACAAAAGGCATAAAGTCTAGGATATTCATCCTTAAGTGCTCTATCATCTACCCAAATATCCTCCCAAGACCTGGTGTTACCCCCGTCCTCTAGTTTTTTCTTAAGATATGCTACCCCCTTTGTTAAAAAAATTCCAATCACACCATTTATCAGGAAACCCTTTGAGTTTTAGCATCTGAATAACAAAATGCCATTTTATTTTGTCATATGCTTTCTCAAAGTTCACTTTAAAAACCAAAACATTTTGTTTTTTAGCATGGATGGAATTGAGTGCCTCATGAAGGACAACCTTCCATAATGAACCTTCCTCTAACAAATGTTGTTTGGGTAGTACATATCACTTGAGACACACATTTACTCAATTTGTTCATTAGCACCTTAGTAATTATTTTAAAGCTGACATTCAGAAGACATATGGCCCTGAACTTCTGAATTTGTTTGACATCAACAGTTTTTAGGAACAAGTGTGATGGTACTATAGTTAAGTCTAGCTATATCTAATGTTTCATTGCAAAAATCATCAATCAAGGCTGAATAATACTCCCCCAGTCCATTTTTTAATTCAATCTTTGCTCTAGCGACTTTATGCAACTGAATAATACTTCCTCCGTTCATTTTATACTTCCCATAGTAAGATTTGTTTGAAGTCAAATTTTATCAAAATTTACCATATTTATTTGAAGTTGGACAATAGTTGTCAAATTTTACAGGCAAATCTTACATGCGGAGTAAAAAGAATCGAAGGAAGTACTAGTTCCCAGGGATCTCTCTGGTCGAGGTGTGGAAATATTTTGCATGAACATTTATTTTGACACTAAGGGGTGTGGGTGAGGCGAAGAACCCCACTATTTGTTGTACTCCAACTCGAATATGACTTCCAGTCAATACAAATACAAGTTAAGCGCATCGAGGCACAAAAGAAAAATACAGGGGAACCCACCCAAGAGGAGAGCCAAAACACTAGGAGCATGGTTAGTTACCTACATCTTGCCTCCTTGTGTCTGTGACTCAGTTGGGTCTTTCTGAGTAGATGCAGGCTAACAATCATGTTGTGCACATTGTGTATTAGCCTGCATCCTCCTCGGCCTAGCCGCGAAGAAATGCAAATCACACTGCTTGGTTGCGGGCTTGTCTAGGCATATGCTGAGTGTGTGGTGTTTGGTTAGATGGAACACAGGTTGTCTGGTAGCCTCCTTTCCGAAAGGCCCTAAATAGGAAGTATAACACCCATGATGCAGCTATATCTCCCACGTGTCGGAGCACGACTTAGAGGCATAACCGCATTGTAGGCATGTCGCAAGAGGGGTAATCTTTACACATCCCATGTACTGAATAAGAAAGAGGTACAGAGTTGGCTTACAATCGCCACTTCACACAATACATCAAAATAGCATTACATCAACCATATACAGTCAAGGTCCGACTACGGAACCAAAATAAAAGAAGACCACCCCTAATGCAAAAGATCCCCGATCGCCCCAACTGGGCTCCACTACTGCTCAACTGGAAACGGAACAACACAACGAACACGATCTTCATCGAGCTCCTCCTTGAGCTCGATTGCGTCACCTGCACAATTTCATCGACACCTGCAAACTGGTTTTGGAAGTAATCTGTGAGTCACGGGGACTCAGCAATCTCACACCCTCGCGATCAAGACTATTTAAGCTTATGGGTAGGTAAAAGGTATGAGGTGGAGCTGCAGCAAGCACTAGCATATATGGTGGCTAACTTACGCAAAAGAGAGCGAGAAGAGAAGGCAAAGCACATTCGTGAAACTAGAAGTGATCAAGAAGTGATCCTGAAACTACTTACGTTCAATCATAACTCCAACACCGTGTTCACTTCCCGGACACGCGGTTGATGCATTTTAATTAAGTTAAGTTTCAGGTTTTCTACAACCGGACATTAACAAATTCCCATCTGCCCATAACCGCGGGCACGGCTTTCGAAAGTTCAAAACCCTGCAGGGGTGTCCCAACTTAGCCCATCACAAGCTCTCACGGTCAACAAAGGATATTCCTTCTCCCAGGAAGACCCGATCAGACTCGGAATCCCGGTTACAAGACATTTCGACAATGGTAAAACAAGACCAGCAAGACCACCCGCTGTGCCGACAAATCCCGATAGGAGCTGCACATATCTTGTTCTTAGGGCACACCGGATAAGCTAAGCGTACAGGAGCCGACGTAACCCAAGTTGCCAAGGGATGGCCCTGGACGGTGCTCTAGTTTGGACCAACACTCAGAGGAGCACTGGCCCGGGGGTTTAAATAAAGATGACCCTTGAGTCTGCAGAACCCAAGGGAAAAAGGCTTAGGTGACAAATGGTAAAACCAAGGTTGGGCCTTGCTGGAGGAGTTTTATTCAAGGCGAACTGTCAAGGGGTTCCCATTATAACCCAACCGCGTAAGGAACGCAAAATCAAGGAACATAACACCGGTATGACGGAAACTAGGGCGGCAAGAGTGGAACAAAACACCAGGCATAAGGCCGAGCCTTCCACCCTTTACCAAGTATATAGATGCATTAATTAAATAAGAGATATTGTGATATCCCAACAATAATCATGTTCCAACAAGGAACAAACCCCAATCTTCACTTGCAACTAGCAACGCTATAAGAGGGGCTGAGCAAAGCGGTAACATAGCCAAACAACGGTTTGCTAGGAAAGGTGGGTTAGAGGCTTGACATGGCAATATGGGGGGCATGATATAGCAAGTGGTAGGTATCGCAGCATAGCAAAAGAGCGAGCAACTAGCAAGCAAAGATAGAAGTGATTTCGAGGGTATGGTCATCTTGCCTGAGATCCCGCATGGAAGAAGAACGAGTCCATGAAGAAGACAAACGAACGAAGTCGAACGAATCCTCATAAACGCTACGTTATCGGAATCAACCCAAAGAAGCAACACCGAAAAGAAGCACACAACATAGTAAACAACCATCCCATAAACATGGCATGATGCACAACCAAATATGATGCATGTCTGGTTTAATGAAGCATTTCATGGCAAAGTGCAACAAACAACACTACAAATTAAGTGGAGATCAATATGCAACGAGTTGCATATTGATGAAACACCACATCAATTATTTAGTTCTCTCTCGTTTATGTACCCAACAATATTAAATATTGTTAAACATGGCAAAAGCTGAAACATGATTAAAATACAAAGTTAGGCATTTTAAATGAGGCCGGAAACATCAAACAACAATTCTGGCAAATCCTCATGTGCATTAGCAATTTAAAGCAAACAACAATTTTAAACATCTTAAAGTTGTTAACATGATGCGGATGACATGTTCAAGTTTATGCAATTTTTATTAAAATTTGACAAGAGCATTAAGAAACATTGGTCACCGTGGTGGAAAGAAAGGGAGTGCCACGGCAACGATAACGGTTCCGGTAGCTCATGGAAATACCGGTGCAAAAGGAAAAGTGACGGGAGCATGCAAAAGATGGTGGGGTGATCCCGGATTCCGGGTTCCCACGGATGGACGGCATGGCAACGAGGAGGACCGAGCAAGTGACAACTCGGACATAGTGCAAACATAGGGTGCAACTCATACACCGCAAGAATTCATCCACGGGCGTCGTCTTGATGGTTATACCTTCGAAGCATGCGTTATCGGAGGGGTTCATGTTCGATGCGGTGTAGGGGAAGTAGACGTTCTCGGGATGTTAGGTAGTGGAAGTAGGGGTACATGACGACAGTAGAGGTACTCGTGATCTTGGCGGCGGTAGTCGTTCACGTTCTTAGTTGCACAATTTTCCATAGATGTTCGGGATCACGGCGAGGGACTTGACGTCCACGGAGGCTTTGAGGGTCGACGGTAGTTGTTCTCGTATCATTGTGGAAGTAGTCGTACTCCGCGATAGTGGTACTTGGCGTTTCGTTCGGTACTCGTTCGAGCATCCAAGGTCTTCGGCGCTACGGTAGTCATACACACATTCGGAGAGAAGCTCGGCGTATCCATGTACTTAGCGTTATCCGTGCGTAGAGGTACTTGACGTCGTGGTACTTGGCGATTTCGGAGACATCGAAATACGAACTTGGCGATTTCGTTGACCTGGTACTCGGCATATTCCCTGTTCGCTAACCGTTGGACTTGGCGTCAACAACAACAGGGGCACGTCGCAGGGACTTGGCACGATGCAGGGGTGACGGCTGCGGGACTTGGCCATGGTACAGTGGCTCCACGAGCAGAGGCGTCAGCTGTAGCACAGGGGCGCATGAAAGGGCGGCTGGAGCCGCGAACGAAGCAGAGGAAAGGATGTAACACCCTCGATGCGACTATAGCTCCCACGTGTCGAGGCACGACTTAGAGACATAATCACATTGAAGGCATATGTCGCAAGTTAGGCAATCTTCACAAACATCCCATGTAATGTAATAATAAAAGGGGAGATAACATAGTTGGCTTACACTCGCCACGTCAATCAAGTACATAAATAACATTACATCAACCAAACACTCATGGCCCGACTACGGTGCCAAAATAAAAGAGAACCCAACATGCGACACGGTCCCAATCACCCCCAACTGGGCACCACTACTGATTATCGGAAAAGGAAACATAGTATCGTTGAGAGTCTTTGTCGTACTCCCACTTGAGCTCATACGTGTCTCCTGGAGCGGAATCATCAGGCCCTGCATCTGGTGTAATAGTAATCTGCGAGCCACAGGGACTCAACAATCTCGCACCCTCGCGATCAAGACTATTTAAGCTTATAGGTGTGGCAAGGTAAAATATGAGTGGAGCTGCAGCAAGCGACTAGCAAGTATGGTGGCTAACTTATTCGCAAGGGAGAGCGAGAAGAGGAGGCAAAGCACGAGCGAGAAACTAGAGAGGAACCTACGCAAACATTACTCCAACACCGTGTCCACTTCCCGGACTCCGCCGAGAAGAGGCCATCACGGTAACACACTCAGTTGATTCATTTTAATTAATTAAGGTTCAAGTTCTACAACCGGACATTAACAAATTCCCATCTGCCCATAACCGCGGGTACGGCTTTCGAAAGTTCAATCCCTGCAGGGGAGTCCCAACTTAGTCCATGACAAGCTCTCACGGTCAACGAAGGAATAGACCTCCTCCCAAGACGTTCTGATCAGACTCGGTATCTCGGTAACTCAAGACACTTCGACAGGTTAAAACAAGACCAGCAACACCGCCCGAATGTGCCGACAAATCCCGATAGGAGCTGCACATATCTCTTTCTCAGGGCACACTCAGATAAGCAATCCGTACAACTAAAACCAGCCCTCGAGTTTCCCCGAGGTGGCGCTGCAAGGGGCTCTAGTTTGGACCAACACTCAGAGGAGCACTGGCCCCGGGGGGGGGGGGGTTAAAATAAGATGACCCTTGAGTCTGCAGAACCCAAGGGAAAGAAAAGGCTAGGTGGCAAATGGTAAGACCAATGTTGGGCATTGTTGGAAAAGCTTTAATCAAGGTGAAATATCAAGGGGTTCCCATTATAACCCAACCGCGTAAGGAACGCAAAATCAGGGAACATAACACCGATATGACGGAAACTAGGGCGGCAAGAGTGGAACAAAACACTAGGCGAGAGGCCGAGCCTTCCACCCTTTACCAAGTATATAGATGCATTAAGATAACATAGCAATAAAATGATATCCCAACAAGTAAATAAATGTTTCAACAAGGAACGGCCTCCAATCTTCACCTGCAACTAGCAACACTATAAGAGGGGCTGAGCAAAGCAGTAACATAGCCAATCAACGGTTTGCTAGGACAAAGGTGGGTTAGAGGTTTGACATGGCAATTTGGGAGGCTTTCAAGCAAGTGGTAGGCATCGTAGCAATGGCATAGCAAAAGAGCGAGCAAACTAGCATAGCAAAGATAGTAGTGATTTCGAGGGTATGATCATCTTGCCTGCACAGTTGTCAGAGTTGACTGGATCCTCAAGAGCAAACTCAACGGGCTCCTCGTTAGCGAACTCGTCTCTCGGCTCTACCCAAACATGACATACAAGCAACAAGGACACAATCAACCACATGCAAACTCAAACAACACGATGCAAAGATGATATGCTATGCGGGATGCGATGCGAGATGCAAAATGCAAGATATGACAGGAAATGCATGAACCTGGCCTCAACTTGGAATTCCAAGGGTGCCACTGGAAATATGAGATGAAATCGCTTGAAAACGATATAAAGAACGCCGGAATCGGAGTTACGGTTTGGAAATGGCAAGCGATTCAAAAATGACATCGGTTTGCGATTTACAGCAAGTAGGCATCTAAATGCAAAGAGATGAACATGCTACAGCCATCAAACATGACAACAAAATACATGGCAGGGATGCACACAAGATGCTTAACAAAAGTCTAGCACTGAGCTGCGGCCAATTCATCCATTAACAGGTTCAAACAAGCATGGCAAAAACGCAAATGGAAAACAGATTTCAGACTTAGTGAAATTAACACTTGTCTGGAATTTCAGATCATGAAGCCCTCTTCGGAGCAGCAAAACAACATGCTACAGGACCTGAACATGACAAAGAAAGAAATGGCAGGGAGATACTCAACAAGCTTAACAAAAGTCCCTTAGTGACCTTGAGCCAAAAGGGATCACAAAATATACTAACAAGCACACGAACATAGCTAAAACATAATCAGTTTTCAGACTTAGTGAAAACTGAGACATGCTGAAATTTAACTCACAAAGGCATGTAAACAAGCTCGATGCACTCACCACGGTGCAAGTCATGGCAAGACAAGCATACATCCCTAAAGAAGGCACAAAATACAATCTAGACATGGCAAGAACAATGGCATAGCATGCACGGATCAACTACAATAACACCGGCAAAATCGCAAACAAGTTGACGATCTGCCCAGATTCACAACGAAGCAAAAGTAGAGCTCGATTGACTCAAGCTAGGGTTCTCCATAATTGCAAACAAAGGCATGGATGGATAGAGAATAACAAGATTAACAAAACTCCTTTACTGATCATCCTCAAAAGAGGCACGGTTAACTAGGAAACAGCATGAACATATGGCATCGTGAGATAAACAATCCCAGGACTTAGTGAAATCACCAAGTCCCTGAAAACAGAATTAGCAAGTGCACCACTTTGCAAGCTTGCACAAGTCACCACACACATCCTAAAAATACATGGGTTGCACCTCTGGATAGATGACAAAACCCTTAACAAAACATATGAAGAACTCAGGGGCATATCATGCACACATTAATCATGGCAAAAATGACAAAAGTGCTAAACGGAGTAGCAGATCTGACAATTAACTCAAGTAGCCCTCTTCTAACAGCATTTCGGGCATCAAGATGGACTCTAATGAAAATGATGCAATGGAATTAAATGATGTAATCTCTGAGATGAACATTTTGATATGCTATATGCTCAAATCGGAGCTACGGATGCAAAGTTACGGGGTCACGAACATGGGCACTTGGTGTAAAAAAATACTGGGACTTGGTAAAAAAAAGAGGGGTCAACCCTAGTCTCTTCTCAGATCCAGATCGGGGCACGGTTCCCGAGGCGGCGGAGACACTGTAGCTGACAGCGGTGGCGGGTGCTGGAGGAGCGGCCGGGCCTCCCACCGGCGATGAGGCGGCCGACGGAGGCGGGGGCTCGGCCGCGGCGCCTCTGGGCGGCGGCGCGAGGGAAGGGGCGGCGCGGCCGCGGGCGAACGGCTGCAGGGGCAGCCGGGCGGCGTCGGGATCCGCCGGAGAAGAAGCCGGCCGGCGAGGTGGCGGCGCCGGCGTCGAGCTTCCGGGGCGGCGGGGCGAGACCCAGGCGGCGGGGCGACGCGCGGGGAGGCGCGGGCGGCGATGGGCCGGGCGGGCCCGCTGCGGGCTCGCCGGGCCGCGGCGGCGGGTGGCGGCGGAGATGCCACGTGGCGGCGTCTGACTGGGTGGGGGCGGCGGACGTTGTCCGGTCCGCTCCGGACTCGTCCGGCGGCGACGGATCTGGGATTTTAAGGCTTCGGGGGAGGAGACCCGGGATTTGGAATGGGGGGGTGTATATATAGGCATAGAGGGAGCTAGGAGAGTCCAAATGAGGTGCGGTTTTCGGCCACGCGATCGTGATCGAACGCTCTAGGTGATGGAGCAGAGTTTGGTGGGTTTTGGGCCAAATTGGAGGGGTGTTGGGCTGCAACACGCACGAGGCCTTTTCGGTCCCTCGGTTAACCGTTGGAGTACCAAACGAAGTCCAAATGATACGAAACTTGACAGGCGGTCTATCGGTAGTAAACCAAGGCCGCTTGGCAAGTCTCAGTCCAATCCGGAAATGTTTAATCCCCACACACGAAAGAAAGCTAGAAATGACCACCGGAGGAGAACGAAGCGCCGGAATGCAAAACGGACAACGGGGAAAATGCTCGGATGCATGAGATGAACACGTATGCGAATGCAATGCACATGATGACATGATATGAGATGCATGATAGCAAAACAACACACGGAGACAAAGACCCGAACCCAAGAAATAAATATAACTTAACGCCGGAAACGGCAAGAGTCGGAGTACAAATAGGGAAAGTTACATCCGGGGTGTTACAAAGGAGGTCGGCGCGGATGCGGGGCCTTGCTGGTCGGGCGCGAGGAAGGAGACGTGCGGACACGGAGCCCTCGGACTTGAGCGGCGGCGGAGGTTGGTGGTGCTCGCGGGGAAGTGGTCCTGATGCTCCGGTGGCGCACGTCGGCGCGGGGCAGCGACGGTGGAGGCACTGGCTGGTCGAGGACGAGGCTCGACGGCTCGGGGTGGCGCGCGGTAGAAGGAGCAGCTCCGGCAGTGGCAGTCGCTGGACGGCACAGCAGCGGCATGGGAGGTGAGGAGGCGGCGGAGCAGGCTCGTCGGCGTTCGAGGGAGGAGCTGGCGATGGAGGCTCCGCGAGGAGAAGCAAGAGGAGAGGTGGAGATCGGGCGAAGGGAGATGGGGATCGGGGCTCCTGGCGGCGCTGGAGGGGCCATCGAGGGAGAGAGCGAGGGGATCGGGACGAAGGGTCTCTGGCGGTGCGAGGGAACGAGGAGGAGGGATCGAGAGGGAGAGGTAGCGATCGGCTAGGGTTAGCAGTGGGTCTGCGGGACTCCTTGGGCCAGGGAGGCCGGCCCATCAGATAGGGTTAGGTTTAGGTGCAGGCTGGCCTGCAGGGGAAGGAAGGCCTAGGGGGTCGGCTGGGCCTAAAGGGCCTGGCTGCGAATGGCCTATAGGCCGGCTGGGCTAGCTCTCTCTCTCTCTCACTCTAAAGAACAAAAGAAAAACAAAACAGAGATATGAAAGAAAAAGGAAGAGAGGTTAGGGGAAAAAGTTGGACATGTAGATAATTTTCACGGACTCGTAAAAATGTGCACGGTCCACGAAAAATAGGAGAGGCATGATTGCAATAATTTAATTCAAAGTCATTTGAATATAATTCAAATGGTTTGAACAAGGACTAGGAATTAGAGGTGTCCAAAAATGTTGGGAAAATTAGGAAGAGCTCGGAAAATGACGAAAGGACATATGGCAAAGTTAGAGGCCAAGAGTTGTGATAACTAAAGCATCGGGATTTTTGCAAGTGTGTTATGGTGAATTAGAAATTAAAGAAATATTGAATATAGCTCCCTACTATCGGGAGGATATGTTATAAAGAGAAGTCACCCTTCCCTCGATTTAAATGGATCGGAGATCCATACGATTTATTTAAAAGAGTTTTGAAATGGTTGCAATAATAAAGGCATGATGACATGATGCAATGATGAATGCAATGAACCAAACAAAACACACGACGAAACCCGGAAACCCTGGAAGGCATCTGAAGCTCCGGTCTTGTGGCGTCACAACACTCCATCACTACGAGAGGATCTCGTCCCGAGATCTAGGATGGCACCAGAGCGAAAACAGAAGAGAAAGAGAAGAGGTAGAAACTAAGTTGCTTCTTTGACAAACGAGTGAAACCACAAACCTTGCGAGGTTAACCAATTTCATGAAAGGAAATACAACTGAGATGAACAAAGTTGAAAACACTCCGTTAGAAAAGAGGAACAAGGAAGAACAAATTCGGGTAGCACACCGGTTGAAAATAGATGCAAGACTTGATAGGATGAAAAGGACTTGAGCAGAGGACACAACACTCTGGTTAAATGGATTAGATAAAGGAAAGAACATGATCTTCACAACTTGAGATGATGAGAGAATAGAGAAACATCACAATGCCTCCGGAAGAAGAAAGAATAGAAGATAACTCATTGGAATAAAAGAATGTAGAAGAAAATACCAACTTTTGCCGCCAATGAGCTTGGAGAGCACCCTTCCAAGAAGGTTATAACGGAATTGTGGGAAAACCAACAACGAAACGAATAAGATTATAGTGGGCTTATGAAAAAAAACTTCTCAAAACTATGAGATGAAATTCTGCCACTAACGGAAACAATAGATTGGATTGCTATGAACAAGGAGACGAGAAACTTATTTCGCCGGGAGGATAATTGAAGCACTTGGGTCATTTATAAGCACCATAAATTGGAACAATCCTTAGGGAAGGCTTTGGTGAAATATAACCCAAGATAATTCCAATGAAGAGATTGATGGATTTAAAATATCACATTCTTGACAAGATGTGAATCATGAAACACGAAATCAAATTGACAAGAATGACATAACACCACCTCAAAAGATTAGATAGGAAGAACTACACTCCAGATTGCAAGATGAAGAGTGCTTGAAATCCTCTAAAAAGAATCTCAATGAACACTTCAAGAAGAAATTGAATCCTTGATGAACCATAATGTAGAGGCTCCATGAAGAACTCCGGTAAAAGAAAGATCAAATGAAAAGAAAGAGAAGTTGAAAACACAAGGTGAATCCTTGCAATGATTTAGATGGATCTCCGTGGTGATATAATTGCGGGAGATTGGAACTCCGAGAAAAGAAAGAAGAACAACTGAAAACAAGAATTTATTCATCATGAACAACTTCGAACCGAGAATGTGATATGATGAACCACTCTGGAAAGCAGGAAATTAGATCACTTGGATGAAAACAATAATAAGAATTGCGTTATGCGCATCTTTCACCAATTTATATTGATGACAAGCAATGGATTTAACATACTACTTATTCTCGTTGAAAAGGATTAAGATAGATGTAGCGCAAAACAAGAGAAAAGACTTCAATGAACCACCGGTAAGATTGGAAAGAATGAATAAATTGATATGATACCAAGAGAAAAGGAATCTTGAATGAACCACCGTAAGAATTGAATACGAACGAAGAAAAGATAACGAAACACCGGGAAGAATTAGAGAACAAATGAAGATACTTGAGGGAATTTAGATACAACTGAAACGAAGAGATCACGAGCTGATTAGAGAATATTTGATCGATGCACCGGTATGATTTGGAGAACAATAGCTGAAAGCCGAGGATGAATACCCGAAATGGTGGCCTTTGGAGAATCAAATCGAAAAGAATCTTGAATTTCTCCGGATAGGTGAAAAGAATTCTCACAATTGAAAACAATTATGAGAGGATGGCATTAGGCTAGAACCATGAATCTTGAAGAGAATGGAGCAAGATTGAGAGGAAAATCTTCTTCGGTCTTCAAAATCTGAGAATGACGACGAAAAACACCACCATGAATTGTTGAGATACTCCGGAATAAAAATTAGAAAGGTTGAACTAATGATGAAAAGAATGTGACAGATCTTGGAGAAGGCATTTGACTGATGATAACTCATTCTTATGTCAAACTTGGAAAAGAATTTGAGAAGCTCCGGGAAAATTAGAAGAGTCAGGTAAGATCCTGGGAAAAAGACCTGTGGGTTAGGGCCCACTCAAAAGAAACACCGTTGAACGATTTAAAACATAGATTGCGCCAGTTGAAAAAGCAGAGTGGAAACACGAATCTTCTGAGATATCTTCAATACTCCGGAAAAATTGACTCGCAATGCTAATGATCCAGAGATGGTTGGATAAAACCTCCAACACGAGAAAGCATTTGAGAAGAGGGAAAGGGACATGATCAACACCAAAAGCTTGAATTGAATCCACTGGAGAAGAAATAGAATGAAAAATGATGAACTTAAGCTCCATTAGTATCTTCCTGAGAATCACCGGATAAGAATATTGAAAGAGAGGAGTAAAGAGGCTTCACATCTGTAAGATGGCTACTTGATAAAGAAATTCGAGTCCTTGAAGAAAAGGGTGGGAGGGCGGGAAAAACAAAGGCAACTTGGGGACGGAAGAAACAAACATCGTTGACGAAAACTAAGTTGATCTTGCGGATGTTGAAAAAGATCAGATCCACTAGAGGAGAAGCACACCGGTTGAAAAGAAATTGAAATGACAAACTTGATGATCGAGAAGGATTAGTATTCACATAGGAACATGAGAACACCACTTAGGAAAGGTATGGAATCAACAGTTGACTTCGAAGCAACTCGAATACCACAAACAAAACAAAACAAGGATTGGCTTGCAGAATAAGCTGGAACAAACATATGATAGAGATTTCGTCCGAAGTTTTTGTGGTGGGGCCCACACGGGCTCGATCGTACAACACCATCATGTACAAGGAAGTGCACATGACATACAAAGCATCCCCGAGTCAGCATAGCCAAGGACTCTTTAAGACACAACGAGACCACTGTAAAACCAACCGTGGATGGGCGGACCACTAGACGTCGAACCCCAATCTCATATCATACATCTGTCGGAAACATATCCTAGGAGCTACTTGAATTCCCACTGATAAACTCCCGAAACTTTCCGGTTATGCAATCAGGTGTTGGGGATACAGGGGAAGCATAATAACTCACCCAAAACTAACAATTCCTACATCCAGCTGTATCCATCCTTCAACACATAACCAAGAAACCTTCGGAAATCATTTACCTCAACCTTCGAAAAGCATCCGTTATACGAGTTATGGCAATACTCCCGAACTCCTGCCCCAGTACTGGGTGGCATCGAGGTTATCTCACCAACAACTGCATAAAAGAGATTTTTGATGTCGGTGAAACTCAGGTATTCCAGAACTGCACCGATAAAATTGTGACGACAACACCTCGGAGCTCAACTCCCCGGGACACTGCCACAACCCCTAAATGTCAGAAGGCACCAAGAACAATGTTCTCGTCACAAAACCATCGGAACGATTCCAAGATACCCGCGTGATCCTAAAAAAATTAGTGAAATTTGAGAAGAAAGAGTCAAAACTCTACGTCAGGAGGCCTCACCAGAGCGACGAAGGGACTCAGGAGTAAAAAGAATCCTACTCTCCGATATATATAATCCTATAAGACTCAAAACATTTTTCTAGACTCGACAACGCCAGTGATTCGATCAAGCAGGGGGCTCCTAAGTCGGGGAAGGCTCTGATACCAACTTATAACACCCACGATGCAACTATATCTCCCATGTGTCGGAGCACGACTTAGAGGCATAACCGCATTGTAGGCATGACGCAAGAGGGGTAATCTTTACACATCCCATGTACTGAATAAGAATGAGGTACAGAGTTGGCTTACAATCGCCACTTCACACAATACATCAAAATAGCATTACATCAACCAGATAAAATCAAGGTCCGACTACGGAACCAAAATAAAAGAAGACCACCCCTAATGCAAAAGATCCCCGATCGCCCCGACTGGCTCCACTACTGATCAACTGGAAACAGAACAACACAACAAACACGATCTTCATCGAGCTCCTCCTTGAGCTCGGTTGCGTCACGTGCACGGTTTCATCGACACCTGCAAACTGGTTTTGGAAGTAACCTGTGAGTCACGGGGACTCAGCAATCTCACACCCTCGCGATCAAGACTATTTAAGCTTATGGGTAGGTAAAAGATATGAGGTGGAGCTGCAACAAGCACTAGCATATATGGTGGCTAACTTACGCAAAAGAGAGCGAGAAGAGAAGGCAAAGCACATTCGTGAGACTAGAAGTGATCAAGAAGTGATCCTGAAACTACTTACATTCAATCATAACTCCAACACCGTGTTCACTTCCCGGACACTGCCAAGAAGAGACCATCACGGCTACACACGCGGTTGATGCATTTTAATTAAGTTAAGTTTCAGGTTTTCTACAACTGGACATTAACAAATTCCCATCTGCCCATAACCGCGGGCACGGCTTTCGAAAGTTCAAAACCCTGCAGGGGTGTCCCAACTTAGCCCATCACAAGCTCTCACGGTCAACAAAGGATATTCCTTCTCCCAGGAAGACCCGATCAGACTCGGAATCCCGGTTACAAGACATTTCGATAATGGTAAAACAAGACCAGCAAGACCACCCGCTGTGCCGACAAATCCCGATAGGAGCTGCACATATCTTGTTCTTAGGGCACACCGGATAAGCTAAGCGTACATGAGCCAACGTAAACCAAGTTGCCAAGGGATGGCCCTGCACAGTGCTCTAGTTTGGACCAACACTCAGAGGAGCACTGGCCCGGGGGTTTAAATAAAGATGACCCTTGAGTCTGCAGAACTCAAGGGAAAAAGGCTTAGGTGACAAATGGTAAAACCAAGGTTGGGCCTTGCTGGAGGAGTTTTGTTCAAGGTGAACTGTCAAGGGGTTCCCATTATAACCCAACCACGTAAGGAATGCAAAACAAGGAACATAACACTGGTATGACGGAAACTAGGGCGGCAAGAGTGGAACAAAACACCAGGCATAAGGCCGAGCCTTCCACCCTTTACCAAGTATATAGATGCATTAATTAAATAAGAGATATTGTGATATCCCAACAATAATCATGTTCCAAAAAGGAACAAACCCCAATATTCACCTGCAACTAGCAACGCTATAACAGGGGCTGAGCAAAGCGGTAACATAGCCAAACGACGGTTTGCTAGGAAAGGTGGGTTAGAGGCTTGACATGGCAATATGGTGGGCATGATATAGCAAGTGGTAGGTATCCCAGCATAGCAAAAGAGCGAGCAACTAGCAAACAAAGATAGAAGTGATTTCGAGGGTATGGTCATCTTGCCTAAGATCCCGAATGGAAGAAGAACGTGTCCATGAAGAAGACAAATGGACGAAGTCGAACGAATCCTCATAAACGCGACGTTATCGGAATCAACCCGAAGAAGCAACACCGGAAAGAAGCACACAACATAGTAAACAACCATCACATAAACATGGCATGATGCACAACCAAGTATGATGCATGTCCGGTTTAATGAAGCATGGCATGGCAAAGTGCAACAAACAACACTACAAATTAAGTGGAGATCAATATGCAACGAGTTGCATATTGACGGAACACCACATCAATTATTTAGTTCTCTCTCGTTTATGTACCCAACAATATTAAATGTTGTTGAACATGGCAAAAGGTGAAACGTGAGTAAAATACACAGTTAGGCATTTTAAATGAGGCCGGAAACATCAAACAACAATTCCGGTAAATCCTCATGTGCATTAGCAATTTAAAGCAAACAACAATTTTAAACATGTTAAAGTTGTTAACATGATGTGGATGACATGTTCAAGTTTATGCAATTTTTATTAAAAGTTGACAAGAGCATTAAGAAGCATTTGTCACCGTGGTGGAAAGAAAGGGAGTGCCACGGCAACGATAACGGTTCCGGTAGATCATGGAAATACCGGTGCAAAAGGAAAAGTGACGGGAGCATGCAAAAGATGGTGGGGTGATCCCGGATTCTGGGTTCCCATGGATGGACGGCGTGGCAACGAGGAGGACCGAGCAAGTGACAACTCGGACACGGTGCAAACATAGGGTGCAACTCATACATCGCAAGCATTCATCCGTGGGCGTCGTCTCGATGGTTATACCTTCGAAGCGTGCGTTATCGGAGGGGTTCAAGTTCGATGCAGTGTAGGGGAAGTAGACGTTCTCGGGATGTTTGGTAGTGGAAGTAGGGGTACATGACGACGGTAGAGGTAGTCGTGATCTTGGCGGTGGTAGTTGTTCATGTTCTTAGTTGCACAATTTTCCGTAGATGTTCGGGATCACGGCGAGGGACTTGACGTCCATGGAGGCTTTGAGGGTTGACGGTAGTTGTTCTCGTATCATCGTGGAAGTAGTCGTACTCGGCGATAGTGGTACTTGCACTACAAAAAAAGACACATCCGTGACATTTTGGGCCGAACGAATTTTTTTTCTGTCATACATATGACACTTCTATGACGATAATTGTGACAAAACCCGGTATCATCATAGATGTGGTGGGCTCCTACTTCTATGACAAAAAATCATGATAGAAAATGGGCTTTTCATCCTGGGCGGGCCAGAGACGCAGCTGCACGACATTCTTTGGGCCGTCCATGACGGAAAAAACCATGGTAGAACCAAGGGGGAGGAAAATTTGGGGGAGTTCCCGGTTACGGTGGGAGGTCGGGGGCCGAGCGATGCGCATTTCTCTCGTACACGTACGCGCGTGTGTGCGAGGCATTGGCTCTAACTGAACCCGAGCGAGGCGTTGGGCTCTAACTGAACCCGCGCGATTGCACTGTAGGCTACGCGTTACTGAACCCGACCGATCGATCGATGGCTGTTAACTGAACCCGATTGAGCGATTCCTTCGCTACTGCTGCTAACTGAAGCCGATCGATGCTGCCTCTGGATGAACAGTGAGCGTTGCAGGGGGGGGGGGTTGGATGAATAGTTCTCGGTGGGGGTGGATGAACAGGACCCCGTGGTGTTGCCTCTGGATGAACAGGACCCCGATCGATCGAGCCGGTTGGGGCTGGATGAACAGGACCCCGTGGAGGGCTAGATGAACAGGACCACCCCGTGGAGGGCAGTATGAACAATAGACGGTGGAGGGCAGGATGAACAATAGCCCGTGGAGGGGTGGTTGAACAGGAGCCCGTGGAGAGGGCTGGTTGAACAGTAGCCGGTGGAGTAGCGCGCGGTGGAGGAGCCCGTGGATGAACAGTCACAGGTGGAGGCTGGAGGAGGTCGACGATGGATGAACAATAGCTTGTGGAGGCTGGAGGGGGTCGACGGTGGAGATGAACAGTATCCCGTGGAGTCCCGGTTTGCGGTACGCCACACCCCTCCCGATGAATAGGACCCCCGTTTCGACCGTAGCGCTCCAACACAAGTCCGTTTCCTCCGTTTTGCGGTACGCCACACCCCTCCCGATGAACAAGACCCCCGTTTCGACCATAGGAGGTCCGTTTCCTCCGTTTTGCGGTATGCCAGACCCCTCCCGATCAACAGGACCCCGTTCCGAACGTAGGAGGTCCGTTTCCTCCATTGTGCGGTACGCTAGGCCTCGTTTCCATCGCCTGTTCCGTCCAAGCCCTCCTGATGAACACGACCACACATTCCGTTCCGACCCAGCCGGTTGGCTCCCACGCGTTCTGTTGCCTCCCGATGAACACGACGCATTCCGTTGCCTCCCCATGAACACGGCGCATACCGTTGCCTTCCCATGAACACAACGCATTCCGTTGCCTCCCCATGAACACGACGATGACGCTGTTTCTCCGTTCCGACCCAGCCATGTCAACGAGCCCTCGCCGTACGTATGCGCGAGTAGGCGTTCGAGACCCCGCCCGTATGTACACATACGTGGCCGTATTTTCTTTCTTGCACCCTGGCCGCCTCTACTACGACACGTGCGCACCTCTACATCCACCAGTATATATGTACGTACACGTTCGCGACCAGAATGACAACGCTACGTACGCTTCGACCAGGTGGGTCCCGACTGTCAGGCACTTCCTTGCGTGCGAAGATGTAGCTGGTGGGTCCCAGCAGTCAGGGGGGCGAAATACGGTGGCCCGTCCGGTGGGTCCCCGCTGTCAGGTGGAGGAATAATTATTTTGCACGTAATAAGGAGGCACTTCCTTGCTGCGGCCGTGGACCCAGCTGTCAGCCTCTCCACGTACAGTCCACGTCCGATGGAAGCCGTTCCTTGACCATGTTGACCACGCCGCGCCGAGAGCACCAGGGCGGTGGACGACGGCGAGGCCTAGGAAGGGGACGACGCGGAGCCGGGGAAGACGCGGCAGTGGATGCCCACGCGTAGAGGAGTACGAGGGCACTGGTTCGCTGCGGTGTGAGGCTGCCGTCGCCGCAGAGTAACAGGGGGTGTGGGTGAGTAGAGGGATGGCCTGGCCAGCGGTGGGAGTAGTAGGGTGCGGTGAGGCCTCCGCCGCATCGCAGCCGGCCACGGGAGGCAGGAGCACGAGGCACGACCGGCGCTGGTTTGGGCGGCTGGAGCAAGAAGACCAGAGGTTGAAGAAGCACTACGGCCGTTGGATGGACATCGTACGGTCACTGGAGCTAGAATCGTGCATATTGACTAAGTTGACAAAGCCCTCCGTCCCCGTCAACTTAGTAGGCCCACAAGTCAGCCTGCCACTATACTGGGTCCCAGCTAACAGGGGGAGTATTCATTTTTTTGTGCGTAATAAGGAGGCACTTCCTTGCGTGCGAAGATATAGCTGGTGGGTCCGAGCTGTCAGCGGCGGTAACGTTTTTTTCGCGAAATACAGAGGCCCTTTCGGTGGGTCCCTGATGTCAGGTGGAGGAATCATTATTTTGCACGTAATAAGGAGGCATTTCCTTGCGTGCGGCCGTGGACCCAGCTGTCGGCCTCTCCACGTACAGTCCACTTCAGATGCATGTCGGTCGTTGACCACGTTGACCAGGCCGCGCCGAGAGCACCAGGGCGGTGGACGACGGCGAGGCCTAGGAAGGGAACGACACGGAGGCAGGGAAGACTCGGCAGTTGTTTCCCACGCGGAGGGGAGTACGACTGTACGAGGGTTTACTGGTTCGTCTGCCGTCGCCGGAGAATAACAGCAGGTGTGGGTGAGTAGAGGGATGGCTAGGCCAGCGATGGGAGTACGGTGGGGCGGTGAGGCCTGCGCGGCAGCACAGCCGGCCGCGGGGAGGAGGGAGCAGGCAGTCCCGCCGGCGCTTGTTTGAGCGGCTGGAGCAGGAAGAGCAGAGATTGAAGAAGCACGACGGCCGTTGGATGGACATCCAACAGTCACTGCTTGTGCGTCAACCTTTTTTTAGGAAAGCCTCAAATCTGTGGAAAACAGCATACAACCCATCTGCCATTATTTCTAATAATTTTCAGCCCATTTGCTAATTCTTAAGGTTTTTTTGGAGCCCATATTCTTTTTGTTAGCATTACAGCCCAAATTGTGGCCACGGTTAAAAAATTATACGAAATTTTGCATATTTCGGTGCGGTCCGAACTGTTTTTAATCCCGAAATTTCGACTCACATTCAAACTGATTTTAAAAATAAATGTATATCAATATAAAATCCAACAAATTCTCCACGCATAAAAATTAATGTAATTTAAAATCTTGAAATGAAAAAAAAGATATTTGAAACTAATTGCCGGTTTGATGTGTTTTAAAAATGTACAACCCATTTCTCATTACCGATGGGCCATTTTCTCGGCCAGCCGAATGAAAGCTCTCCTCGTCTTGAAAGATTTGCAGCCCAACAGGCCTGACAAAGCGACTTACTTGGCAAATCACAAAAAAACTGGGATGTGGCCGTGGATCTAGCTGTCAGCCTCTCCATGTACAGTACTCTTCCGATGGAAGTCGTTCCTTGACCATGTTGACCACGCCGCGTGGAGAGCACCACGGCGGTGGACGACGGCGAGGCCTAGGAAGGGGACGACACAGAGCCGGGGAAGACGCGGCAGTGGAAGCCCACGCGGATAGGAGTTTGAGGGTTCACTGGTTCGGCTGCGGTGTGAGGCTGCCGTCGCCGTAGGGCCTGGCCAGCGGTGGGAATAGTAGGGGGCGGTGAGGCCTCCGCGGCAGCACAGCCGGCCACGGGAGGCAGGAGCATGCGGCACGACCGGCGCTGCTTTGGGAGGCTGGAGTAAGAAGACCAAAGGTTGAAGAAGCACTATGGCCGTTGGATGGACATCGTACGGTCACTAGAGCTACAATCGTTCATATTGACTAAGTTGACAAAGCCCTCCGTCCTCGTCAACTTTGTTGGCCCACAAGTCATCCTCCCACTATGGTGGGCCCCAGCTAGCAGGGGGGTATTCATTTTTGTGTGCGTAATAAGGAGGCACTTCCTTGCATGCGAAGATATAGCTGGTGGGTCTGACATGTCAGCGGGGGGAACGTTTTTTTCGCGAAATACAGAGGCCCTTCCGGTGGGTCCCAGCTATCAGGTGGAGGAATCATTATTTTGTGCGTATAGTCCATGGCCGATGGATGTCGTTCGTTGACCAAGTTGACCAGGCCACGCCGAGAGCACCATGGTGGTGGACGACGGCGAGGCCTAGGAAGGGAACGACACGGAGCCGGGGAAGACTCGGAAATGGTTGCCCACGCGGTGGGGAGTACGAGGGTTTACTGGTCCGGCTGCCGTCGCCGGAAAATAACAGGAGGTGTGGGTGAGTAGAGGAATGGCCTGGCCAGCAATGAAGTAGGGTGGGGCGGTGCGGCCTGTGCGGCAGCACAGCCGGCCACGGGAGGCGGGAGCAGGCAGTCCCACCGGAGCTGGTTTGGGCGGCTGGAGCAAGAAGATCAGATATTGAAGAAGCAGCACGGCCGTTGGATTAACATCCAACGGTCACTGCTGCTAGAATCGTTTGTGGACTAAGTTGACAAAGCCAAAGTACACGTCAACCTAGTAGACCCACAAGTCAGCCTCCAAATCTGTCCCAAACAGCATACAGCCCGAAATTTCTAGCCAGATTCAAATTAATTTTAAATCTAAATATACCTTAATTTAAATTCAATGAAATTTTACCCGCACAAAAACAATGAAATTTAAAATATCAAAATCCGAAAGAAAACAGTATTTTGGAACTAATTGTCTGTTTGCTGTATTTTTTCATTTTACAGCCCATTTATTATTACTTATAGCCCATTTCTTATTACTTATAGCCCATTTTCTGGGCAAAATGCATCCCTCCTCGTCTTGAAAGATTTCCGGCCCAGCAGGGCGTAGAAAAGCAAGTAGGCCTACGTTGGTTATTCTGCAAAAAACAAAATAGCTGGCTAGCAATTTTCAGAAAGGAAAAAAACAAACTGGGCTGGTCATGTGCTAAACATATGAAATAAAAGCCTGGGCTAGACGGGCCACGGGTCCCGCACAACCCAGTTGATACCCTTCTCCGTCCCGAAAAAACAAAATTACTGCGCGCGCTGCTGGGTCCCTACTGTCATCCTCACCATGTACAGTCATCTCCTTATTCCTCTCGGTTGTTGACCATGTTGACAACACCGGAGGGCGGCGCCGCGGCGAGCGAACCAAGGCGGAGGACGATGGTGAGGCCTCGGACGGGAACGAACAGGAGCCGGGGCAGATCACAGCCAGCCGTGGGAGGCGGGAGCAGGCGGTCCCGCCGGCGCTGGTTTGGCTTTGGCGGCTCGAGGAAGAAGAGACTGAAGAAACGCGACAGACGTTGAATGTCAATCCAACGGTCAAGGTTGGCACAATCGTTTGTTGACTAAGCGGACACCAAGTAGCATACTTTTTTATATATAGGAAGAAAACTGCGAGGAAAATGCGTTCGTCTGCCGTCCTCCTCACAGGGAACGTTCGCCACATAAGTGACTAGCACCCTTGGTTTTCAACCGAGAGGTCTTGGGTTCGAGTCCCAGGAACTCTCAATTTTGTCCTCCTTCCTTCCTCGCAAAAAAGGGAAAGAAAATCAAAGACTTGGGAAGGCGTACAGAACAAGCTAGTGTACCAGTAATGAGACGTTGCCGAGTTTTAGAAAAAAGAAAGACGTGCTCCTGTAGCTGGTTCGAATCCAAACCTAGACTATGACTATATATGGTGCTATGCTACTCTGCAAGTAATGAAACTGACATATCCAACGTTCGCTTCTCCTCTTCTCTACTTACTCTGCCTAGCATCAGAAGCTCTGGCCGCAGCAACCATGTCCGCTGGCTGCTCGTCCACCTGCTCTTCAGCAGGCAACAACCAGATATGCGCCAAGTCGCAACCCGTACCATCGCCTGTGGGTCTCATCACACCCTCGCCGGCACGCGCACCGCAGCCGATTGCTCATCGCAACCCGCTGCCGTTGGTGTGGTGCCACTGCTGCAAATCACGCAGAGTCATCCGTCGCGTCTCAACCACAATCCGCAACCCTGGCCGAGTCTTCTACAAATGCCTGAATCATGGGGTAATAATATGTTTAAGTGTTGTTCTGCTGCTTTCAGTTGCTGATTTTTTTAATAGTTTGGTTGATGATCTACCAATTTGATTCGTGCAGAAAAGGGAAGATTCGTGTGATTTGTATTTCTGGGAAGTTGCTGATGTGGGGGAATGCAACTACGCTGATTATTTGGTTAGCCGAGGAATCCCAATACCAGCAGGTTGGGGTGTTGGACAAGTAACTGAAGGAACGACAGAAGAGGAAGATGCAGAGCAGAAGCTTAAAGATGCAGTTCCTCTGATCATGGCCAAGCAACAGCTGCTGAACGGCCTTGACAACAATGAGGAGATGAAAGAGCTTGTGAAGATAATGGGCAAAATCGATGTGCTCTGTAGGATGATTGTCTCTTTATTTGCAGTGTATGTAGCACTCGTGATGTATTCAGTGGCTACGACATGAGCACTTTGCTGAAACTAGTAATGAATGAAACCTGTGTAGCAGGCTGGGCGTAGTGTTGTGAACATCTAATGATTTCTATTAACGGAAATCAGGGGGTATCCCCTTTTGCTCATATAAATAAATAAATAGCAGAGGCCCTGTCGGGTCAGCTTTGTTCTCATTCGAAGACGTCGAGCAAATTGCAGTCCAACAGCAAACTATGTCATCAAATTCAAGTTTCACAGCCAAATATGAGTACAACTAAACAACAATGTCATCATGTTTTAGTTGTCATACAATCACCAAACACAAATCAGCATACATAACAAGTGATGTTCTCACAGCAAAATACTAAACAACATGTTCATCAGGTTTCAGTTGTCATAGCAAACACAATTTCACATAGTAGATAAAAAACGTCTTCTGACAGGCAAATACGACAAAAGCAATGTAATCATCATCCGCAGCAGCAGCGTCAACATCTTCGCCATGTGTATCAGTCTGAATCGTAATTCCCCACGGTGTCATCTTCTTCTTCGTCCTCAACGTCCTCGAACGTTGGCTTCTTCTTGATCAACTCTTGTATGTCCACAGCACGACAGGCAATCTTTTCGCCGGCGTCATTGACGTGATGGTTCTCAAAGATATTAGGAACATCTGTGTTATCTTGTACATCAGGAGCAGTGTAAGCATCATCTTGTTGTGCAACTTCATTAAACGAATTCCTCTGCTCAAACCTTTGCAATACTCTCCAGTCATCGCTACGTGCAAATGTGTCTTCCAAGAAAAATATCTGTGTTGCTTGATTTGCCAAAATAAAAGGCTCGTTGGTCTGGTACGCCGCCTTGACATTGATGGATTTGAAATAATCATCAGCTCTGGGTTTTGCGATCCTGGAAAACAGGTTATACCAACGACAGCACAACAGAACCACACACCGATGATCCTCGAAACTGGAGATATACTGCAACTGAATAATGTCTGTTATGTTAGCATACATTTCAGTTGTCTCTTTGTCATACGTATCCGTGCTCATGATGGCACTGTTTTGTGTCTTCCTGCCTTCGTCTCGTGCAAGGGTGTTGTAGCGCACATCTCCAACAACGCAAGATTCATAATGTCTTACCCGAGTATCAGGACCCATTGCTAGTGAGTAAAGGGCATCATCAACTGCCTGCCCATCCTCCCGCATCTTCTTAACCTATGGTTAGAAAATAGACAAGCTGATCATCTTATGTACTCAATATATTAAAAAAACTGACAGTGCACTTCAAAAGCTTACATGGTTCTTGAACCATTTCGCAAATCCTGCCATAACCAGTTTGTCAATGTTTCTTGGATTTTGCGGCAGTAACTCCTCTTTGTAGATGCTGCACAACATAGTGATCGCATCAAACATCTAAATATATAAGAATGTGCTGCAAGTTTAGTAGATTACGATGTATAAGCTGCAATACTGCACTTACTTGATATAAGGTAGTATCTCACGACAGTTATTCAACACATACCAAACCATTTTGTCCAAATCTTTAGGTTTGTCCTCTTGTCGACTCTTCCCTGTAACTCGAACAGAATAATCGAAAACATTGAGCCCGGGATTGTCTTCACCCACCTCTTTGCTAAGATGATCAGCTGTTTCAATGTATTTTGAGCAGAATGTCAACGGTTCTGTAGCAATGTAGGCATCTGCAATGGAACCCTCGGGTCTAGCTCTGTTCCTAACATAGCCCTTGAAAGTGCCTAGCCGCCTTTCAATAGGGTACATCCAGCCATACTGTACCGGATCTCTAAGTAGTGCCTCATCAGGTAGATGAACAGCCAAATGCACCATCACATCAAAGAAGGCTGGAGGATATATCTTCTCAAGGTCGCATAGGATAGTTGGTATCTTGTCTCTAAGATGCTCCAAAGCATCTATCCTGATATTCCTACTGCAGAGTTCCCTGAAGAATTGTCCCAATGTAACACCCCGGATGTAACTTTTCCAATTTGTACTCCAACACTTGCCGTTTCCAGCGTTAAGTTATTTTATTTTCTCGGGTTCGGGTTTTTGTCTCTGTGTGTTGTTGTCGTTGTCATGCATCTCATATCATGTCATCATGTGCATTGCATTTGCATACGTGTTCGTTCATGCATTCGAGCTTTTTCCCCGTTGTCCGTTTTGCATTCCGGCGCTTCGTTCTCCTCCGGTGGTCACTTCTACCTTTCTTTCGTGTGTGGGGATTAAACATTTCCGGATTGGACCGAGACTTGCCAAGCGGCCTTGGTTTACTACTGGTAGACCGCCTGTCAAGTTTCGTACCATTTGGACTTCGTTTGATACTCCAACGGTTAACCGAGGGACTGAAAAGGCCTCGTGTGTGTTGCAGCCCAACACCCCTCCCCGAAACCCTAAAAAATCCGTCTCCGCCGCCGCCGGGCGTGTCCAGACGGAGCCGGACAACGTGCGGATCCCACCACCGCCAATCAGATGCCGCCAAGTGTCCACACCGCCGCCTCCCACCGCGCGGCCCGGGAGTCCAAGGCCGGCCCCCGCGGCCCACACCCTCCGCCGCCGCACGCCTTCGCCTCTTCCACGCCCGCGACGCCGCGCGCCGCCCTTCGCCGGCCGGCGATGCTGCGCCCCATCGTTGGCCACCGCCGCCTCGACCGGGCCTCCTCGCCACTTCTGCGCCGCCGCCACCGACCGCCGCCGTTCGTCGCCTGCCGCCTCCCGGCGCCGGCCTCCTCCTCTCCCTCGACTCCGGTGAGATCCTGCCGAGTTCGTCCACCACGACGCCATCGCCGGCGACCTCGAACTCCGGTGAACAGTGCATCTCCGGCGAGCTCGGATCCGACCTCGGTTCGCGTGCCATGAACAGTAAACCCTAGGTCGAATTTTCTTCTAAGTCCCGAAATCCCAGATCCAAGTGCCCATGTTCATAGCATCGTATCTTTGCATCCGTAGCTTCGATTCATGCATATAGCATATCAAAATGTTCATCTCAGAGAGTACATTATTTCATTCCATTGTATCATTTTCATTTGAGTTCATCTTGATGCCCGAAATGCTATTAGAAGAGGGCTACTTGAGATAATTGTCAGATCTGCTGCTCCATTTAGGTTTTTGTCATTTTTGCCATGATTAATGTGTGCATGCTATGCCCATGTGCTCTACATATGTTTTGTTAAGGGTTTTGTCATCTTTCTAGAGGTGAAACCCATGTATTTTTGTGATGTGTGTGGTGACTTGCACAAGCTTGCAAAGTGGTGCACTTGTTAATTCTGATTTCAGGGACTTAGCAATTCTACTAAGTCCTTTAGCTGTTTATCTCATATTGCCATATGTTCATGTTGTTTCCTAGTGATCCGTGCCTCTTTTGAGGATGATCAGTAAGGATGTTTTGTTAATATTGTAGTACTCTATCCATCCATGTCTTTGTTTGCATTTATGGAGCACCCTAGCTTGAGTCAATCGAGCTCTACTTTTGCTACTTTGTGAATCTGGGCAGATTGTCAACTTGTTTGCAATTTTGCCGATGATGTTGTAGTTGATCCGTGCATGCCATGCTATTGTTCTTGCCATGTCTAGCTTGAATTTTATGTATTATTGATGGATGTATGCTTAGCTTATCATGACTTGCTCCGTAGTGAGTGCATCGAGCTCGTAAACATGCCTACTTGAGTTATGTTTCAGCATGTTCCAGTTTTCACTAAGTCTGAGAACTGATTATGTTTTTGCCATGTTCACATGCTTACAATTGTATTTTCTGATCCCTTTTGGCTCAAGGTCACTAAGGGACTTTTGTTAAGCTCTTTGAGTAGCTACATGCCATGCTTTACTTTGCCATGTTCAGGTCCTGTAGGATGTAGTTTTGTGGCTCCGAAGAGTGCTACCTGATCTGAGATTCCAGACAAGTGTTAATTTCACTAAGTCTGAGATCTGTTTGCCATATGCATTTTTGCCATGCTTGTTTGAACCTGTTAATGGATGATTTGGCCGTAGCTCAGTGCTAGACTTTTGTTAAGCATCTTGAATGCATCACTGCCATGTATTTTATTGTCATGTTTGGGTGCTGTAGCATGTTCATCTCATTGCATTTAGATGGCTACTTGCTGTATATCGCAGACCGGTGACAATTTTGAATCGCTTGCCATTTCCAAACCGTAACTCCGATTCCAGCGTTCTTTATATCATTTTCAAGCGATTTCATCTCATCTTTTCAGTGGCACACTTGGATTTCCAAGTTGAGGCCAGGTTCTTGCATTTCCTGTCACATCTTGCATTTGCATCCTGCATCGCATTCCGCATAGCATATCATCATCGCATCATATTGTTTGAGTGTTGCACGTGGTTGATTGTGTCCTTGTTGCTTGTTTGTCTTGTTTGGGTAGAGCCGGGAGACGAGTTTGCTAACGAGGAGCCCATTGAGTTTGCTTTCGAGGATCCAGTCAACTCTGACAACTGTGCAGGCAAGATGATCATACCCTCGAAATCACTACTATATTTGCTATGCTAGATTGCTCGCTCTTTTGCTATGCCAATGCTACCATGCCTACCACTTGCTTTTCAAGCCTCCCAAATTGCCATGGTCAAACCTCTAACCCACCATGTTCTAGCAAACCGTTGATTGGCTATGTTACCGCTTTGCCCAACCCCTCTTATAACGTTGCTAGTTGCAGGTGAAGATTGGAGGCCGTTCCTTGTTGGAACATTTATTTACTTGTTGGGATATAATTATATTATCTTGTTATCTTAATGCATCTATATACTTGGTAAAGGGTGGAAGGCTCGGCCTCTCGCCTAGTGTTTTGTTCCACTCTTGCCGCCCTAGTTTCCGTCATATCGGTGTTATGTTCCCGGATTTTGCGTTCCTTACGCGGTTGGGTTATAATGGGAACCCCTTGATAGTTCGCCTTGATTAAAGCTTTTCCAGCAATGCCCAACCTTGGTTTTACCATTTGCCACCTAGCCTTTTTCCCTTGGGTTTCCGGAGCCCGAGGGTCATCTTATTTTAGCCCCCCCGGGCCAGTGCTCCTCTGAGTGTTGGTCCAACCTAGAGCCCCTTGCAGCGCCACCTCAGGGAAACTTGAGGGCTGGTTTTAGTTGTACGGATTGCTTATCCGATTGTGCCCTGAGAAAGAGATATGTGCAGCTCCTATCGGGATTTGTCGGCACATTCGGCCGGTGTTGCTGGTCTTGTTTTAACCTGTCGAAGTGTCTTGAAGAACCGAGATACCAAGTCTGATCGGAACGTCTTGGGAGGAGGTCTATTCCTTCGTTGACCGTGAGAGCTTGTCATGGGCTAAGTTGGGACTCCCCTGCAGGGATTTGAACTTTCGAAAGCCGTGCCCGCGGTTATGGGCAGATGGGAATTTGTTAATGTCCGGTTGTAGATAACTTAAACCTTAACTTAATTAAAATGAATCAACTGAGTGTGTTACCGTGATGGCCGTCCGGGAAGCGGACACGGTGTTGGAGTAATGTTTGCGCAGGCTGTTCTCTAGTTTCTCGCTCGCGCTTTGCCTCCTCTTCTCGCTCTCTTTTGCGATTAGGTTAGCCACCATATTTTGCTAGTCGCTTGCTACAGCTCCACATATTTACCCTGCCTTACCTATAAGCTTAAATAGTCTTGATCGCGAGGGTGCGAGATTGCTGAGTCCCTGTGGCTCACAGATTACTATTACACCAGATGCAGGGCCTGACGATTCCTCTCCAGGCGACGCGCTCGAGCTCAAGTGGGAGTTCAACGAAGACTCTCAATGTTACTATGTTTCCTTTCCTGATGATCAGTAGTGGTGCCCAGTTGGGGGTGAACGGGACCGTGTCGCATGTTGGGTTCTCTTTATTTTGGCGCCGTAGTCGGGCCATGAGTGTTTGGATGATGTAATGTTATTTATGTTCTTGATTGACGTGGCGAGTGTAAGCCAACTATGTTATCTCCCCTTTATTATTTATATTACATGGGATGTTGTGAAGATTGGCTAACTTGCGACTTATGCCTTCAATGCGATTATGTCTCTAAGTCGTGCCTCGACACGTGGGAGCTATAGTCGCATCGAGGGTGTCACACCCAACTCTGCAACTGCTTTGTATAAGTCAGGACGGCCCAATCCTCTAAGGATAACAGGTAAAACCCTTTGAAGTAGGACGTGGCAGTCATGAGTTTTCAACCCTTGTACCTTGTTTCCATCTGCACTGACTCTCCTTTCAGGGTTGGAAGCAAATCCATGTGGGAATCTCACACGTGACAGGACCTCGCGGAATTCTTTTCTTTTTACCTTGTCCAAGACATACACAACTGGTGCCATATCCCGTGGTTTACCTTCATCTTGGACCTGCAAATCCTTTCTGATACCCAGGTGTGTCAAATCAATCCTAGATTTTAAGGTATCTTTCATCTTGCCTTCAATATTAAGAAGTGTGCCGATAATGCTGCCACATATATTTTTCTCGATGTGCATCACATCAAGATTATGCCTTAGATCCAAATCTTTCCAATACTCCAAGTCCCACAAAGTGGACCTGCGGGTAAACAATAATCTCTCTTCTACCCCGCCACGCTTCCTTTTCCCGCTACCATTACCAGGATGGTTTCCTGGTGTAATATGCCTGACCTTCTCTAATTCCACTTGCAACTCATCGGCGGTGAGCCTCTTTGGCACATCACGGTTTTCATGCTTTGCATTGAACACATGTCTTCGGTATTTTCTAGGATGCGGCTTGTCCTTGGCAAGGAAACGGCGGTGTCCAATGTAACAGATCTTGCTAAGTATTGCGTATGACAACGGATTCCTGTCACAGCGAACACATGCATTGTAACCATGTGTTGTTCGCCCTGACATAGTGCCCAAAGCCGGATAATCATGGAGGCACCAAATTATCACAGCACGCAAAAAGAAATCAGCTGGTGGGCTGCTATATAGGTCTCGAGTGAGAACACCCTTCCATAGCTGTTGAAGTTCCTCCACAAGAGGCTCCATGAACAAATCAAAATCCTTTCCAGGACTTTTTGGAAATGGGATGAGCAAGGACATCATGTAGTTTGATTCTTTGGTGCAGACATTTGGAGGCATGTTGTAAGGGATAACAAGCACTAACCACATGCTATATGTGGCGCTCTGGTGGCCAAATGGGTTAAATCCATCTGAAGCTAAGCCAAGTCTAATGTTTCTCGGGTCAGCAGCAAACTCTTTGTGTTTATCATTGAAGCTTTTTCACTCACTACCATGAGATGGATGGCTCATTACATTCTGATGTCTGTACTCCTGGTTCCTAGAATGCCACAATACATCTTCTCTTGTTTCAGCATCATGAAACAACCTCTGCAATCTTGGTGTAATTGGAAAATGTCTCAGAACATTATGAGGAATCCTCTTCACAGCATCGCCACCTTTCCATCTTGATGATTTGCATTTCGGGAATTCACTTAAGTTGGCATAATCCTTCCGGAATAGAACACAATTATTCTTACAAACATGGATCATATCATATCCAATTCCAACCGCACGAAGGAAATTCTTCATTTTACTGTAGGTGTGTGGCAGCTCAGACGCATCTGGGAAATATTCACGGAAAGCAGCCAACATCGCATCGAATGATTTGTTGGTCATCCGCTCAGATGTCTTCACCTGAAGAAAGGTGACCATAGCTGAGAATACTGACAGCTTATTTCCTGGGGTGACAGCAACGTTGCATTGTTCCAACATGCGGGCCCACCGTTTTTCTTCTACAGGTGAAAGTTCACGGAATGCACGAGCATTTCGTAGCATTGTTTTAATGCTGGTCAAACTCACTGCCTCCGCCACCACCACCTCCTCCTCCTCTTCCACCTGAGCATCAGGCAGATCAAGATGGTGATCTGCTGCTTCCACGTAGTCAATAACATTGACGTTCACAGCTTCACCATGATGAACCCACCTAGTATATGTGACCGACATCCCATACAAGTGTAGATGATTTTGCACAGTTGACTGGGGTCTTGTAACTGAATTCATACAACTGCTACACGGGCAGAGCACATCTGATTTCGGACCACCGTACTCAGCTCTGATAAAGTTCATGAAGTTTTCAACCCCCTCGACATATGCAACGGAGAATCTTCGAGCAGAAGTTATCCAAGTCCTGTCCATCTGTTAGACATACAAATTAGTTCTTCTACTAGATATTACAGGAAAAACATATATGCTTTTTTATGAAGTCCAGAAAAAATACCTAGGTCGATGTCTAAAGCTATGGCAAGATATTTGGACGAGCAAATCTAAGTAACGAAATATAGGTAAAGCTAATTTAGCAAACAGATTTGAGTGCCAAATTATGGCAGGCTGTTTCAGCAGTCAATGAGGCCGAGCACACAACCATCGAACTATCGAAGGCCATCGCAGCAACAAAGATCAAGTATAAAATGGTGTAGAGCTATTTCAGCTAATAGATTGGCTACTAGACCATGGCAATCTACGTCACAATAAATATATGGCAGGATATTTCAGCAACTAATCGGCCTTGGCATGCCATCTCAGCTAAGCAGATTGAGTGCAAAACAGGGCAAGGAAGCTTCTTAAGCAGAGCATATTGACAGTAAACTACTTTGGCAAACAGTGAGATTAACAGCGTCTATCAGCTAACATTCAGCGCTACACCGACATGAACGGGGCCTCAGTCTAGAATGCGCATACCATCGGAGAAGCTGACCGCCGCGCGTCTCCACACGAACGTCACCAGCGGTGGCGGCGCTGACCGTCGTGCGCCTCCACAAGAACGTAGCAAGAGGTGGCGGCGCGGCTAGAGGACGGCAGTCTACGAGAGCGTACTGTGGGAGCGAGAGGATCGCCGAACCGCGGCGCCGACATATCGGCGCGGCGGGGAGGGCGGCTTCGGCGGAGCAAATGGAGTGGAGGGGGACAGGGGGGAGGGGGTTTGGGGAATATTATTGGCTAGTTGGCCGAAGGGCGGTTGAATCGGATTTGGGGGGAATTTTTGGGTGTGGGGGGGGATTTTCGCGTGGTGGGCGAGGGGAGTTTGGCGCATGGTCGGTTTCTCCAAGTGCAGTCCCACGTGTGAGTGAAGTGGCAAGCCGAAGCGCGTTCCGTTTCCGTGAGCCGTGTGCAGGACCGAACATGTGTGGGGTGCAATGCGACCGCGGCAAGAGTGCTGTGAGTGTACCGCATTTTTTCCTTTAAAACTAGGTGCTTTGCCCCCTCAAAAAAAAATCTGTTGCTTCGCGCGATCCATCGATACTACTACTAGTAATCCGGTAATCCCGACTAAAACGGCGCAGCCGGGTCTTTTCCCACGTGGTATGCTGGGAGGTTGGCTTAGTTGGGTTTTTTAGGACAAGTAATGCTACACCTACGTAATCCCAGTTACGTAATTAACGTAATGTGAAACGTGTCAGCTGTTGATTGTAGATTGGGAGGAGGGAGGGGCCCATCACCATGAAAATCAGGGGAGGAGAGAGAGAGGCAATTTACATTAACCCTTTCGCAGGTTCCCGTAGATGTAGAAAGATGTGTCCGATCCTGCAATATAGGCCGCCCGATCTATATCTAACGGATAGGAAGGAAACTATGACAATTTACCCGCACTCCTCTCCACATTTGCAGATAAGGCTTTCCCTCGTTCATCCTTTTCTCCCACAAGATCTTGATCTTCCGTGCAATGCACGGGCATCTTGCTAGTACTCCTACAATATGTATATTATTGTGAAAGTTCATATACACCGGCCAAGATTAATGCAAACACGACAGATTTTCATTACATTTCGAACTTTTATAGGACAAAAAAATAAAAGAAACCCAACCCTAAACCTATTCTACGGTGGCGACCGACGTCCTCCATCTGTGATCTCCATGTACGGGGGCGGGGTTCAAGACCCGTGAAGTGAAGGTGCATTCTCCGGCGAGGAAAAGTAGAACACGGGAGACGGACCGGCCAGTTGGCACACCATGCCCTGCCGCCTCCCATGCCCTACTCATCCTCAGAGGAGTCCCCGACCTCGGTGGTGCCGGACGTTGGACGGCGGCAAGTAGGACGCGTGGCTGACGGTGCTCCCGTCGTCGGCCGCCAGCGTGGCCACCGCTTGTGCGGCGACTTGAGCGAGGGCGGCGACCTCGAGCTCCATCCCTGAAGACAAGCTCTCCCGTAGAGCGTTCGCGCTTACGGTCATGGCGGATGTGGTTCCAGGTAGGAGGACGATGTGCTATGGTGTGGAGGTTAGCTGGGAGTTGCCGCTTTAAGTAGCGCATTCCGGTGAGGCCAAGCATCCGGGTGCGTCACTAAGTCGTCGGAGTTGGTTCCGCAGGCACCGAGCCTCTTAACGATGACATACGAACGGACGACATGAATGCGGGCAGCTGGCGCCGACTGGGAACGCACTGCGTGACGGCACGAGGGACGAGGGTTTTGGTGTGCCAGGGTAGTCAGCTGCGGTCGTGGCAACGTTGGAGATGCCCTTTGCTCACATGCGATCCCCGCATGTCATTGGAAAAGCAAGACAACCCGGCATGGTCTCAGGTCCAGAGGATGCAGTTGGCCGCGCTACACCACTCGGTGGACGCGTCGCGGCGCCCCGTGCATCCTCGACGAGCCAGGTGTTGGGGTGTGTTTGGATTGTGGCCAAAGTGCACCTTGCCAAAATTTTGGTCATGACCAAAAGATTGGTCTTTGTTCGGATGGTTGCCATTTTTTTGGCATGCCAATGAACTCTAGCCAACTCTAGTTCATTTTTCTTGCCAATGTCGGCCAAATCATGGGCAACCAATACCTCAACCAAAATTTTGGTCATGACCCAAAGATTGGTCTTTGTTTGGATGGTTGCCATTTCTTTGGCATGCCAATGAACTCTAGCCAACTCAAGTTCATTTTTCTTGGCAATGTCGGCCAAATCATGGGCAACCAATACCTCAACCAAAATTTTGGCTACCCAATGCTTTGATGGGGCAACCTTGGGCAGAAACCAAACATACCGTTGGTCGTGCCACAACACTAACACCACCCTCGGCAAACTGAAACCGACCGTGTCTAGCGACGATATGAGCGTGTCGCTCACCGCGGTCGCCGTGTCCAGAGGCGATGCTGGAGCTGCGCCCCGTTGTTGGCCCCAACGACCCACATGAACGGTTTGTTGGGGAACGTAGCAGAATTTTAAAATTTTCTACGCATCACCAAGATCAATCTATGGAGTCATCTAGCAACGAGGGAGAGAGGAGTGCATCTACATACCCTTGTAGATCACGCGCAGAAGCGTTCAAAGAACGGGGATGAGGAAGTCGTACTCGACGTGATCCAAATCACCGGAGATCCTAGCGCCGAACGGACGGCACCTCCGTGTTCAACACACGTACGGTCAGCGTGACGTCTCCTCCTTCTTGATCCAGCAAAGGGGGGGGGAGAGGTTGATGAATATCCAGCAGCACGACGGCGTGGTGGTGGATACAGGGGTCACCGCAGCAGGGCTTCGCCGTTCTACTACGAGAGGGAGAGGTGTCGCAGGGGAGAGGGAGGCGCCAAGACTCAAGGGTGCGGCTGCCCCCTCCCCCCCTTTTATATAGGCCCCTAGGGGGTGCGCCGGCCCTAGGAGATGGGATCTCCTAGGGGGGGGCAACGGGTGGAGTGCCCCCCAAGCCAGGTGGGGCGCCCCCCACCCTAGGGTTCCCAACCCACTATGGGCTGGTTCCCCTCCCCACTTTGGCCCATGGGGCCCTCCGGGATGGGTGGCCCCACCCGGTGGACCCCCGGGACCCTTCCGGTGGTCTCGGTACAATACCAGTGACCCCTGAAACTCTCCCGATGGCCGAAACTGCACTTCCTATATATAATTCTTCACCTCCAGACCATTCCGGAACTCCTCGTGACGTCCGGGATCTCATCCGGGACTCCGAACAACTTTCGGGTTACTGCATATTATATCTCTACAACCCTAGCGTCACCGAACCTTAAGTGTGTAGACCCTACGGGTTCGGGATACATGTAGACATGACCGAGATGGCTCTCCGGTCAATAACCAACAGCGGGATCTGGATACCCATGTTGGCTCCCACATGCTCCTCGATGATCTCATCGGATGAACCACGATGTCGAGGATTCAAGCAACCCCGTATACAATTCCCTTTGTCAATCGGTACATTACTTGCCCGAGATTTGATCGTCGGTATCCCAATACCTCGTTCAATCTCGTTACCGGCAAGTCACTTTACTCGTACCGTAATGCATGATCCCGTGACCAGACACTTGGTCACTTTGAGCTCATTATGATGATGCATTACCGAGTGGGCCCAGAGATACCTCTCTGTTATACGGAGTGACAAATCCCAGTCTTGATCCGTGTCAACCCAACAGACACTTTCGGAGATACCTGTAGTATACCTTTATAGTCACCCAGTTACGTTGTGACGTTTGGTACACCCAAAGCACTCCTACGGCATCCGGGAGTTACACGATCTCATGGTCTAAGGAAAAGATACTTGACATTGAAAAAACTCTAGCAAACGAACTATACGATCTTGTGCTAAGTTTAGGATTGGGTCTTGTCCATCACATCATTCTCCTAATGATGTGATCTCGTTATCAATGACATCCAATGTCTATAGTCAGGAAACCATGACTATCTATAGATCAACGAGCTAGTCAACTAGAGGCTTACTAGGGATATGTTGGTGTCTATGTATTCACACATGTATTACGATTTCCGGATAACACAATTATAGCATGAATAAAAGACAATTATCATGAACAAGGAAATATAATAATAATCCTTTTATTATTGCCTCTAGGGCATATTTCCAACAGTCTCCCACTTGCACTAGAGTCAATAATCTAGTTACATTGTGATGAATCGAACACCCATGGAATTCTGGTGTTGATCATGTTTTGCTCTAGGGAGAGGTTTAGTCAATGGATCTGCTACATTCAGGTCCGTATGTACTTTACAAATATCTATGTCTCCATCTTGAACATTTTCACGAATGGAGTTGAAGCGACGCTTGATGTGCCTTGTCTTCTTGTGAAACCTGGGCTCCTTGGCAAGTGCAATAGCTCCAGCGTTGTCACAGAAGAGTTTGATCGGCCCCGACGCATTGGGTATGACTCCTAGGTCGGTGATGAACTCCTTCACCCAAATTGCTTCATGCGCTCCCTCCGAGGCTGCCATGTACTCCGCTTCACATGTAGATCCCGCCACGACGCTCTACTTGCAACTGCACCAGCTTACTGCCCCACCATTCAAAATATACACGTATCCGGTTTGTGACTTAGAGTCATCCAGATCTGTGTCGAAGCTAGCGTCGACGTAACCCTTTACGACGAGCTCTTCGTCACCTCCATAAACGAGAAACATTTCCTTAGTCCTTTTCAGGTACTTCAGGATATTCTTGACCGCTGTCCAGTGTTCCTTGCCGGGATTACTTTGGTACCTACCTACCAAACTTACGGCAAGGTTTACATCAGGTCTGGTACACAGCATGGCATACATAATAGAACCTATGGCTGAGGCATAGGGGATGACACTCATCTCTTCTATATCTTCTGCCGTGGTCGGACATTGAGCTGAGCTCAATTTCACACCTTGCAACACAGGCAAGAACCCCTTCTTAGACTGATCCATATTGAACTTCTTCAATATCTTATCAAGGTATGTGCTTTGTGAAAGACCTATGAAGGCGTCTTGATCTATCTCTATAGATCTTGATGCCTAATATATAAGCAGCTTCTCCAAGGTCCTTCATTGAAAAACTCTTATTCAAGTAGGCCTTAATGCTGTCCAAAAGCTCTATATCATTTCCCATCAAAAGTATGTCATCTACATATAATATGAGAAATGCTACAGAGCTCCCACTCACTTTCTTGTAAATGCAGGCTTCTCCATAATTCTGCATAAACCCAAACACTTTGATCATCTCATCAAAGCGAATGTTCCAACTCTGAGATGCTTGCACCAGCCCATAAATCAAGCGTTGGAGCTTGCACACCTTGTTAGCATTCTTAGGATCGACAAAACCTTCCGGCTGCATCATATACAATTCTTCCTTAAGGAAACCATTAAGGAATGCCGTTTTGACATCCATTTGCCATATCTCATAATCATAGAATGCAGCAATTGCTAACATGATTCGGACGGACTTCAGCTTCGCTACCGGTGAGAAAGTCTCATCGTAGTCAACCCCTTGAACTTGTCGATAACCCTTAGCGACAAGCCGAGCTTTATAGATGGTCACATTACCATCCGCGTCTATCTTCTTCTTAAAGATCCATTTATTTTCTATGGCTCGCCGCTCAACGGGCAAGTCAGTCAAAGTCCATACTTCATTTTCATACATGGATCCTATCTTGGATTTCATGGCTTCCAGCCATTTGTCGGAATCCGGGCCCGCCATCGCTTCTTCATAGTTCGAAGGTTCACCGTTGTCTAACAACATGATTTCCAAGACAGGGTTGCCGTACCACTCTGGTGTGGAACGTGTCCTTGTGGACCTACGAAGTTCAGTAGCAACTTGATCTGAAGTTTCATGATCATCATTATTAACTTCCTCTCTAGTCGGTGCAGGCACCTCAGGAACATTTTCTTGAGTTGCGCCATTTTCCGGTTCAAGAGGTAATACTTCATCAAGTTCTACTTTCCTCCCACTTAGTTCTTTCGAGAGAAACTCCTTCTCTAGAAAGGATCCATTCTTGGCAACAAAGATCTTGCCTTCGGATCTAAGGTAGAAGGTATACCCAATAGTTTCTTTAGGGTATCCTATGAAGACGCATTTTTCCGACTTGGGTTCGAGCTTTTCAGGTTGAAGTTTCTTGACATAAGCATCGCATCCCCAAACTTTTAGAAATGACAGCTTAGGTTTCTTCGCAAACCATAACTCATATGGTGTCGTCTCAACGGATTTTGACGGAGCCCTATTTAAAGTGAATGCGAAAGTCTCTAAAGCATAGCCCCAAAAAGATAGCGGTAAATCGGTAAGAGACATCATAGATCACACCATATCTAATAGAGTGCGATTACGACATTCGGACACACCATTACGCTGAGGTGTTCCAGGCGGCGTGAGTTGTGAAACTATTCCACATTTTCTTAAGTGTGTGCCAAATTCGTGACTCAAGTATTCTCCTCCACGATCTGATCGCAGGAACTTGATTTTCCTGTCACGTTGATTCTCAACCTGACTCTGAAATTCCTTGAACCTCTCAAAGGTCTCAGACTTGTGTTTCATTAAGTAGACATACCCATATCTACTCAAGTCATCAGTGAGGGTGAGAACATAACGATAACCACCGCGAGCCTCAACACTCATTGGACCGCACACATTAGTATGTATGATTTCCAATAAGTTGGTTGCTCGCTCCATTGTTCCTGAGAACGAAGTCTTGGTCATTTTACCCATGAGGCATGGTTCGCATGTGTCAAATGATTCGTAATCAAGAGACTCTAAAAGTCCATCTGCATGGGGCTTCTTCATGCGTTTGACACCTATGTGACCAAGGCGGCAGTGCCACAAGTATGTGGGACTATCATTATCAACCTTACATCTTTTGGTACTCACACTATGAATATGTGTAGCATTACGCTCGAGATTCATTAAGAATAAACTATTCACCATCGGAGCATGACCATAAAACATATCTCTCATATAAATAGAACAACCATTATTCTCAGATTTAAATGAGTAGCCATCTCGTATTAAACGAGATCCTGATACAATGTTCATGCTCAAACTTGGCACTAAATAACAATTATTGAGGTTCAAAACTAATCCCGTAGGTAAATGTAGAGGTAGCGTGCCGACGGCGATCACATCGACCTTGGAACCATTCTCGACGCGCATCGTCACCTCGTCCTTCGCCAGTCTCCGCTTATTCCGCAGCTCCTGCTTTGAGTTACAAATGTGAGCAACTGCACCGGTATCAAATACCCAGGAGCTACTACAAGTACTGGTAAGGTACACATCAATTACATGTATATCACATATACCTTTCGTTTTGCCGGCCTTCTTGTCCGCTAAGTATTTGGGGCAGTTCCGCTTCCAGTGACCACTTTCCTTGCAATAAAAGCACTCAGTCTTGGGCTTGGGTCCATTCTTTGGCTTCTTCCCGGCAGCTTGCTTGCCGGGCGCGGCAACTCCCTTGCCGTCCTTCTTGAAGTTTTTCTTACCCTTGCCTTTCTTGAACTTAGTGGTTTTATTCACCATCAACACTTGATGTTCCTTTTTGACTTCTACCTCTGCTGATTTCAGCATTGCAAATACTTCGGGAATGGTCTTTTCCATCCCCTGCATATTGAAGTTCATCACAAAGCTCTTGTAGCTCGGTGGAAGCGACTGAAGGATTCTGTCAATGATCGTGTCATCCGGGAGATTAACTCCCAGCTGAGTCAAGCGGTTATGTAACCCTGACATAGTGAGTACGTGCTCATTGATAGAACTATTTTCCTCCATCTTACAGCTGAAGAACTTGTCGGAGACTTCATATCTCTCGACCCGGGCATGAGCTTGAAAAACCACTTTCAGCTCTTCGAACATCTCATATGCTCCGTGTCTCTCAAAACGCTTTTGGAGCCCCGGTTCTAAGCTGTAAAGCATGCCGCACTGAACGAGGGAGTAATCATCGGTACGTGTCTGCCAAGCGTTCATAACGTCTTGTTCTGCAGGGAGAACAGGTGCTTCACCTAGCGGTGCTTGTAGGACATAATCTTTCTTGGCAGCTATGAGGATGATCATCAGGTTCCGGACCCAGTCCGTATAGTTGCTGCCATCGTCTTTTAGCTTGGTTTTCTCTAGGAACGCGTTGAAGTTGAGGACAACGTTGGCCATTTGATCTACAATACATGTTGTAAAGATTTTAGACTAAGTTCATGATAATTAAGTTCATCTAAATCAAATTATTCAATGAACTCCCACTTAGATAGACATCCCTCCAGTCATCTAAGTATAACATGATCCGAGTTAACTAGGCCGTGTCCGATCATCACGTGAGACGGACTAGTCAACATCGGTGAACATCTTCATGTTGATCGTATCTTCTATACGACTCATGCTCGACCTTTCGGTCTTCTGCGTTCCGAGGCCATGTCTGTACATGCTAGGCTCGTCAAGTCAACCTAAGTGTTTGCATGTGTAAATCTGTCTTACACCCATTGTATGTGAACGCTGGAATCTATCACACCCGATCATCACGTGGTGCTTCGAAACAACGAACTGTCGCAATGGTGCATAGTTAGGGGGAACACTTTCTTGAAATTATTATGAGGGGTCATCTTATTTACTACCGTCGTTCTAAGTAAACAAGATGCAAAAACATGATAAACATCACATGCAATCAAATAATAATAGTGACATGATATGGCCAATATCACATAGCTCCTTTGATCTCCATCTTGGGGCTCCATGATAATCTTGTCACCGGCATGACACCATGATCTCCATCATCATGATCTCCATCATCGTGTCTCCATGAAGTTGCTCGCCAACTATTAATTCTACTACTATGGCTAACACGTTTAGCAATAAAGTAAAGTAATTTACATGGCGTTTCTCAATGACACGCAGGTCATACAAAAAAATAAAGACAACTCCTATGGATCCTGCCGGTTGTCATACTCATCGACATGCAAGTCGTGATTCCTATTACAATAGCATGAACTTCTCATACATCACATATATATCATTCATTATTCATCACAACTTTGGCCATATCACATCACAAAACACTTGCTGCAAAAACAAGTTAGACGTCCTCTAATTGTTGTTGCAAGTTTTACATGGCTGCAATAGGGTTCTAGCAAGAACGTTTTCTTACCTACGTGAAAGCCACAACGTGATTTGTCAACTTCTATTTACCCTTCATAAGGACCCTTTTCATCGAATCCGCTCCAACTAAAGTGGGAGAGACAGACACCCGCCAGCCACCTTATGCAACTAGTGCATGTCAGTCGGTGGAACCGGTCTCACGTAAGCGTACTTGTAAGGTTGGTCCGGGCCGCTTCATCCCACAATACCGCTGAAGCAAAATAAGACTAGTAGCGGCAAGAAAGTTGACAACATCTACACCCACAACAAATTGTGTTCTACTCGTGCAAAGAGAACTACGCATAGACCTAGCTCATGATGCCACTGTTGGGGAACGTAGCAGAATTTTAAAATTTTCTACGCATCACCAAGATCAATCTATGGAGTCATCTAGCAACGAGGGAGAGAGGAGTGCATCTACATACCCTTGTATATCACGCACGGAAGCGTTCAAAGAACGGGGATGAGGAAGTCGTACTCGATGTGATCCAAATCACCGGAGATCCTAGCGCCGAACAGACGGCACCTCCGTGTTCAACACACGTACGGTCAGCGTGACGTCTCCTCCTTCTTGATCCAGCAAAGGGGGGAAGGAGAGGTTGATGAAGATCTAGCAGCACGACGGCGTGGTGGTGGATGCAGGGGTCACCGCAGCAGGGCTTCACCGTTCTACTACGAGAGGGAGAGGTGTAGCAGGGGAGAGGGAGGCGCCAAGACTCAAGGGTGCGGCTGCCCCCTCCCCCCCTTTTATATAGGCCCCCTAGGGGGTGCGCCGGCCCTAGGAGATGGGATCTCCTAGGGGGGGGGCCAAGGGGTGGAGTGCCCCCCAAGCCAAGTGGGGCGCCCCCCCACCCTAGGGTTCCCAACCCTAGGCGCATGGGGTGGGCCAAGGGGGGCACACCAGCCCACTATGGGCTGGTTCCCCTCCCCACTTTGGCCCATGGGGCCCTCCGGGATGGGTGGCCCCACCCGGTGGAGCCCCGAGACCCTTCCGGTGGTCCCGGTACAATACCGGTGACCCCCGAAACTCTCCCGATGGCCGAAACTGCACTTCCTATATATAATTCTTCACCTCCGGACCATTCCGGAACTCCTCGTGATGTCCGGGATCTCATCCGGGACTCCGAACAACTTTCGGGTTACTGCATATTATATCTCTACAACCCTAGCGTCACCAAACCTTAAGTGTGTAGACCCTACGGGTTCGGGAGACATGTAGACATGACCGAGATGGCTCTCCGGTCAATAACCAACAGTGGGATCTGGATACCCATGTTGGCTCCCACATGCTCCTCGATGATCTCATCGGATGAACCACGATGTCGAGGATTCAAGCAACCCCGTATACAATTCCCTTTGTCAATCGGTACGTTACTTGCCCGAGATTCGATCGTCAGTATCCCAATACCTCGTTCAATCTCGTTACCGGCAAGTCACTTTACTCGTACCGTAATGCATGATCCCGTGACTAGACACTTGGTCACTTTGAGCTCATTATGATGATGCATTACCGAGTGGGCCCAGAGATACCTCTCCGTTATACGGAGTGACAAATCCCAGTCTTGATCCGTGTCAACCCAACAGACACTTTCGGAGATACCCGTAGTATACCTTTATAGTCACCCAGTTACGGTGTGACGTTTGGTACACCCAAAGCACTCCTACGGCATCCGGGAGTTACACGATCTCATGGTCTAAGGAAAAGATACTTGACATTGAAAAAACTCTAGCAAACGAACTATACGATCTTGTGCTAAGTTTAGGATTGGGTCTTGTCCATCACATCATTCTCCTAATGATGTGATCTCGTTATCAATGACATCCAATGTCCATAGTCAGGAAACCATGACTATCTATTGATCAACGAGCTAGTCAACTAGAGGCTTACTAGGGACATGTTGGTGTCTATGTATTCACACATGTATTATGATTTTTAGATAACACAATTATAGCATGAATAAAAGACAATTATCATGAACAAGGAAATATAATAATAATCCTTTTATTATTGCCTCTAGGGCATATTTCCAACATGGTTGTCGGTGGCGAGGAGGTCGTGGGCCAGCTCCTCCATTGGACTAGTCTGCGCTACATTGTCCCGACGGGTGTGCCCCACATGTCTGTTTCCCTGTTTTCCCAGCCATATTCGAGCGCCAGTGCTCCGCATTGCGCATTAGGCCTTTCACTATGTAGGCCAAGCGAGACAACTTATTGTTTATTTGAGCCGTTCAAGTATAATCATGTGGCGTTTGCTTATTTCTCAGTCCTCTCCAACCCTCTTCTCCATTGATCATGCCGCCCTCCAGTTGAGTCCATCCTCTCGCATGCCTCATTTGAATGCCCACCCTAGTCCTATTTCAATAGATCTCCGGACCCCGAGATGAAATCGAGAGGGAACGAGTGGGGGCACGTGATACCTAAGGTGGATTCAAAATTTTGAACCGGTGATCATAGCATCCGCTAATCATATATAAAGGGTATTCAATGTTCGTTTCGTTTTGAACGTACAATATACTCCCTCCTATCCTTTCTAGTTTACATATAAGTTTTATGTGTAGTCAAAGTATATCTACTTTGATCAAAAAGGTATCAACATTCAACAACGCCCAATCAATATTGTTAGATTCGTACGTACTCCTAGATTTGTACTCGAGATGGTTTCCAATTTGACTATTGACAAGATTAATAGTACATGAGATGTATAATGTGAAAATTATATCATTGGAAACTCCTTTCACATACGAATTTGACCGTATGCTTTGTGTAAGTTGCATGTCATATATTATTACTGTAACATTTGGTCAAAGTTAGCCTCGAAAAACGCATTAGACCCTTTATGCTTTGTGTAAGTTGCATGTCATATATTATTACTCTAACATTTGTGTATGTTGCATGTCATATATTATTACTCTAACATTTGGTCAATTAGTATAGTGGAAGTGGATCCTCTGACGTAGGTATCCCTGCCTTACCCTCCCTTTCGGTCACTTACTGGCGGACCCCATGCTTGCTAGGCCCGCATGTCAGTTACTCAATGGGTTCGGCCACGTCAGGGGATCCTCATCCGTAGTATACTCCCTTTGTTTTTATTTACTCCGCATAAAACGGAGGGAGTGGTGGTATAATAAATGACGCGGGCGGGGGAGGGGGAGGGACATCGGTTTTCTCTCAACTGCGGTCCCACAAGCGAGCGAAAACGCAAGATGAAGCGCGTTCCATTCGGTGAGCGACGTGGAGGGTCCAGAGTGCCGGGTTGCAACGCGAACGCGACAAGAGCGATGTACAGTCAAAACCGATTGACCGGTCATCACCGGAACCACTATTCACACCAGAACCTTCACTGCTCGACCTACGCCAGCCACTGCCCTAAAACCACACCAAATCTCCAGCCCATTTCCCCACCTTTTGATCCCCTAGCCCGCATCAAGCGTCCCCTAGTTCACCGGAAAGCCATGGTGCACTACAAGATCACTTACTACAAGATGCTGACACCGGAGTGCCGCGCAGAAATCGCGGCGGCGGTTGGCGCCATAGACCTCCGTTCCCAAGCTCGCTTCACGACGGGCAAATCCCCGAGTTCTCTGGAGCCAAGCTACGAGGAGGAGGAAGCCGATCCAATGTTCATGGTGGAGGTCACGGCGCAGAAGGCCCCCGATGGGTATGAGACGATGGACGTCGACTTCGTGCCAGCATCCGAGTCCCCCATGGTGCAGGCGGACCAGCGGTTCAACATGGCGATACTAAAGGAGGACCAGGAGGCAAAGGCTCAACTCGACGCGGAGCGCGCGCATGCCGCTGCCATCGAGACTCTCCTGCAGGCGGAACCGGATGCCGTGGATGTGAACCGGGCGGCGGAGGCTCAACTTGAGGCGCAGCGCGCGGATGCCGTTGCCATCGAGGCCCTCCTGCAGGCGGAACCGGACGTCCTGGACTTGAACCGGGCGGCAGAGGCTCGACTCGACACAGAGCGCGCGGATGCCACTCTCATCGATGCCCTCCTGCAGGCGGAACCGGACGTCCTGGACTTGAACCGGGCGGCGGAGGCTCAACTCGACGCGGAGCGCGCGGATGCCACTGCCATCGAGGCCCTCCTGCAGGTGGAACCGGACGTCCTCGACTTGTACCGGGCTGTGCTCTTGTCCGTGCAGAGCGCCCGCACGCTCCGCTTGAACGAGTACCTAGAGGCCGAGGACAACCACGGTGCGGAGACACACGTCGATAGCGACGGCTGGTTCACGCCGGCAGCCAAAGACGACGAGGTCGTCTCTTTCCGCGAGCAGTGATAGTTTTTCTTTATGTTGTTGTTTTTATGGATCTTTTGCTGTGTAAAAACATATATTTGTTATGCAAGTCGCCTGACTTGGGTCAGTCTACCATTTCAGGCGGTTGGATGAATATCCTATGTCTCCTAACCCTTCTTTCCTTCTTCCTCACCTCTTCTTCTTCCCCAACAGACCACCGCACGGGCCGTACGGATACTCCCAACATGCGGTTGGATAAACATACTCTATGAACGAAAATTATGTGTCAGCGATAGGATGGATGAGTTTGGTTTGTTCACATGCGACAACACGTGTCAGTGAGGGTGCGTTCCCTTGGTTGGGTTTGCGGCGTGCAGGAGCGACCATGTGAGGGTGCGGTGCGACCGCGGCATGCAGGAGCGACCGTGTGAGGGTGCGGTGCAACCGCGATAGCCGTGCGCAAGTGTACCTCCTTCTCATTTTGAAAACTTTAGGCAAGCTTGGAAAAAATGTGTGGCGAAGTTTGGCAATGCAAGGCCTAGACCCAAAGAGGATAAGTACGTACGTACTAGGAGTACTAGTGTTAAAAAAGAAAGGCTGGGTTTTCCTTCGCGGGATTTAATCGATACAAATCCTCGTTTCACATGTCAATTAATGCATATTTTTTTCTCCAAAGAACAAAGAGCTAACCATCTCACTCCTCATCGCTTGATTAATGCAGCGCCATGCAAACCAACCTTCTCACTTCCGCATGCATGCATGGGATATTAATGTCCTTGGTTGCTAACCCCATCAATTTTGCCTCGATTAGTGTTAGTTGCCCTTTGCAAATTGTAATTTTGATATACTGGCCTTGTGTACAAAAAAATGGAGGTAGTAACTATATTTGACTTCCTTCCCCATTGCGGTGATGTCGACGATATTTTTTTTGGTGGTTTGGTGAAGTGCGTTTGATAGAGAACACCATTGAGGGAGACCACGGTAAGTCGTTCGCAAGTGCCGCCTGCAAGCCGAGACAACCGCCTTATTTGTATCCAGGAAGTCCTTTACTAGTACTACTATAACTAATGCGGTGAGATGGCTTCTCGAAGAAGACGATGGAGAAGCGGAGTCAGCGAAGAGTGAAATGATGGTTGCTTCGTCCGTGCTTTTGTGATTTGACGCCTCATTGCTTTGTGATTTGTGATAGAAGGGACAGGGGAGTAGACTCTGTGCTCTATACTGTACTACATGCATCCAAGCATGGGAGAAAGAGGAGAGACGTTGCATTTTTCTATTCCTTCAATCAATCAACCAGGGAGCTTCGGTTCCATCTTTTTGGCTTTGGCAACACCGTCCACAATGGTTCCCACGATGCCAAAAGCTATTTTCACATTTGGCTACACATTGTGGATGCCCTTAACCGTACCACTTGGTTTTGCTCCTGTGTGCTATCTATACAAATCTCAATTATATAGATCTAAAAAATTATAGAATCGAGATTAGTAAAAAGGAGGCGATTTTGCCGCGCGGATGGCGGGGGAGGTTTCTTATTTGAGCAATGCTACATCCACGTAATGGTTTACGTAAAGTTACGAACTGATGTGATGTGGGACTATTTGATTGGATTAAAGGAGAGGATTAGGCCCACCCCACCTAAAAATCAGGGGGGGCATATATAGATTAGATGGAAAGTATATGTAGCAGCTATGTAGCCCTTTGTAAGTCTAGGATTAGGCTTCTTATTTTCGGAGGACGTTGTCCTGGCGCTTTGCTAACATGCGGTCCCACGTGTCAGTGCTTTACCAAGCCGATCCACGTCCCACATGAGGCAGAACAACGGCAGAAGCAACACGTGGTTAAGTTGAAGAATATGAGGGAGAAGCGGATTTAGCAACGAGTGAAATGATGGTTGCTTCGTCCCTCCAACTTAACTGCGAGAAAGGTGCAACTTTGTGATTTGACACCTCATTGCTCATTACTACACCGGCGCCATGACTGGGGTGCTTCACCCCGACTGCTCTGCACTGTATTCTGGTATGGCATGTGGACCCGGTAGCTTGATGTCCCACATGTCGGCGAAAGGGACTAGAAGATTTATGAAAGCGAGCGCTCCACTCTTACAACGAAGGAGTAGACGACACGACGGCCCAGTGAGCTGTCACTTGTACTGTATAGTACTATAGTTTTGCTGTTTCGCCCGATCCATCGATACAAACCTGATTAAACAGGAAAGGGCAGGATTTTTCCCGCGCAGTAGATGATACTGGCCATACATCTCAAAGGCAATTTTAATGTATGCAAACTGAATAATTATAAGTAACAATATGATATCTAGTAAAACTAAAAACACATATGATTTATTGTGTTAGAGTGTAGTAGTAGTGCTGTATTGCATAGTTGTTAGATGTAACATGCGAGAACAAGTAGAGATGTAGTTTTGGAGGGCCTACAGAGAGAAAAGCGTAATATGGTCACCGAACTTCAGAATAAGCTGATTACGGTCACTATATACGTTTTGTGGTGATTATACGGTCACTTGCTCACAGCTCAGCATCGGATTGCACTCTGTTGACCGGCCAAATAGTCCGCGTGGCGCCATGTTGACTAGTTAAATTGACCATGTTCGTTGTGGGTCCCACCTGTCAGTTCACATAGGCAAAAGGTCAGATAAACACAAATTTACGCAGGCGCAACAAGGCTCCAACCTGTGCATGGGAATCACCTGGTTGTGTATGTGTCTGTCAGGGCCTGATGTGTGCGCATGCACGTGTAGGTTGAGCACTTGAGCGTGAGAGTGTGTGTTGGTCGTGTGGTGTACTGGTGTGTGCATGCATGCGTGCGTGTGTGCGTGTGAGTGTTGCGTGCGTGCGTGCGTGGCTGCGTGTGTACGTGTGAGTGTTGCATGCATGCGTGGGTGCATGTGTTTGTGTGAGTGTTGTGTGGATGCAGTTCGTGTGCATGCGTGCGTGTGTGTATAATCACCACACCAGCTCCTGTGTGTTAAAACAGACGGCTCAGCATACCAATACAAGGCCACCTTGTCCGCTATGCCCGCGGTCATGACTTCGAACCACCATCCAAATATTTTTTTGTCATTTGTTTTCATTCTTACTAGCAAGATGCCTGTGCGTTGCATGTAACATCAAGATGCATTTGTATGACTTGTTTATCTTGTGAGAGAAAAGGATGAACGAGGGAAGGCCTTATTTGCAAATGTGGAGAGGTGTGTGGGTACCTTTTTGCAAAATTGCCATAGTTTCTTTCCTATCCGTCAGATATAAATCAGACGGCCTATATTGCAGGATGGCACGCACACCATCATCACCAACTCTGTTTTTTATAAGAGTGTATTTTATGTATTTTATAAGAGTGTAGATGTAGAGTAGATACAAGTCGACAGGTGGGCACGATGGTAGTGAGATAATGTGATGCAACACTAGAGGTACCACATGGAGCGTTTAACTGGTCAACTAGTCATGTCATGAGCAAATACAGAGTTGTACGGTGAGCCCGTGACTGCATAATAACCACTAAACATAAATGGTGACTGTAATGAGTGGATTCTGAAGTCCAATGTACGTATCGTGCTTTCACTTCAAATACAATGATCGTCATTGCATATATCGCGAGAGAAAGATGAAACATGTGTGAATTTTCTGGGGGCTTACTTTTAGAGGATCTGGAGATAGTTTTGTGTGCATACGTGAAAGGGGCGTACAGGGGGTATGCGATGGAGAGAGAGATGCTCTTCGTTTCTCTTTATTATGACTAACTTTGTATATAGTATAAAAATACAAATTCACAGTGCGGAATAAATATCATTGTGGGCACCATGCAATGAAAATTAGCGTTCGTACTCCTCCATATAACTTTGTAATGTTGTATATATGTAGAAACTCTAAAATAATTTTTTGGCCACACTTCATTCAAAAGGAATGTTGTATGTGAAATAAACGTGAAGAGAGGGCTTTTTAGATCAATGGGGTACGTGATGTAACATGTGTGAATGTGTGGTTGATGCATTTGGCAGGGCCTAGAGAGGTATGTGTGTGTATTACATATTTGAGAGAGGCATGGATAGAGGGGCCGACGGGGGGGGGGGCGTGGGAGAGATAGCACGAGAAATGAGAGTGGTCTAGAGAGAGAGGCGAATATGACGTCACGATAAGAGATTCCATTCCCTTGAGTGTGTATATGCAAGGGGGGAGGGAATAGAGGCACCAGGAGAAATTTTCTGTGTGTGTGGTGTTTGTGTTCGTATGTGTGGGTGTGAGAAGATAATGGGACGTGGGGGCAGAGGGTGTGTCACCGCGTGAGGTCCAGTGGGTCGAGGTGAGGCCCTTCGTTCTGTTTCGTCCTGCGCCGCATTGGTCGCCCCGTGATGCATTTAGGAAGACCCATGGATGACTAGTCGTACAAGACAAAGATAGCAGAATTGTGAAGGACTCTGTGTCCACTGACAAAGCCGGATAGGATTTGTAACCCTAGGTTCTCGGACTAAGGTAACCCCTTTATCTCTGATATTACTATTCGTCCAACCTAACTTTAAGGGGCATCCTACAGAATGCTCTGCTAGAATCATACTCGTCGATTAGGAAGTGAGGTGTGAGACAATGCGTGAGAGATAGGCGTAAAGATAATGTGCGTACATGAGACACGTAGGCAGGTCCATGTATATAGAAAGGGTCGATGAGGATTGTGCGTGTGTATGTTTGCGAGAGGAAGAGTGCTTGTGATAAAGGTTAGTGAAAACAGTTGTAAATAGTTATGAGAGGGAGGGAGGGTTATATCTAGAGCATGTGTGCGAGAAAGACACCTCGGGAGAGAGTGTGTGATCATGTGTGAGAGACCACCGATGAAGAGTGAAACTACATGTAAAAGACTGCTCTACACATTGATTAAAGATATAAATTGTATCCAAATATTAGGATGGGATCATGATATTTGCAATTCGCGTAAGGAGCGGTCATTGATCCATCAGACATCTAGATTTTATCGAATTTGAGCATGTCTATGTTATTATTCGACACAATTGATCCACATAGTTAGTATTTTGAACTCCAGACAATGCATCACTTTAGCAATCGAATATAAACATGAGTATAGTTCATGTTGTGTGTGTAAAGCATATTATACATACGAAAGTTACACAATGGACATTATAAATAGCTACTACCTATGAACTAGCATACATTTGAATTCAACTTAAGGTGGTTTAAAAAAATCGAATTCCACATGAAGTCCATTCAATTATTTGAATTTGATATCATGGCATTTGTAAACCATACCTAAATTATGGGGGCACCAATCTTTGCTCTGATTTTGTACATAATGGCATATGTAGTCGTGTACAAAATAGATTCAAATTTAGCTCCTCCATTCCAAAATAATCGTAGTTATAGGATTTTCAAGTGTCAAAAATTCAAAAAGAAGCAGATAATTTAATGAGGTTTTCAAACATACAAGGTCAAATATAACATTGTATATTTAGGTCAATCCTCATAGTTCAAGAGTACTCTAAACGTGAATGCTTGTGTTTCAAAATTTCGGACGAAGCGCCAAAAGAGCATCTACTCGCCCGAAACCGCGTGAGACCAATGTTTGGTAGTACAATGAAACTACTTTTCTAATAACTCCGACCCGTGAAGCCTACCGGCCCGACGTCCAAAGGTCTAAACCAGGGTAGGTTTGTAGCTTCATCTAGACGCCACGCAACTGCATCCGAAAAACATTCATACACAATGGCCGCCTAAGCACACATGCGCGCGGCCGAATCGCTCCCGGCCACTATTTGGGACACCTGGGATTACCATCCTACCCCCGACCCGCAGTAGGTCCAAAATTCAGGCAAGCGCGTCCCAGATCGAAACATGGTCCCCCACCCGTCTGATTCCCCATTCGTACTCCGTGGGCGCCAAAACTACCTCTCCCCCAGCCGCGAAACCCCGGCGTCCTCCGTCCGCCACCCCATCCCACCCATCAACCGCCGCCCTTCTCCATCACGCCGGAGCCGATACCCCGACGTCGTCGTCCACCACAACCTCAACCGCAACGCCCTCCACGGCTAGTAGTTGAAGCCGAGGCCGAGCCGTCCGTACCCGAGCCAGTTCAACCACGCCGTCATGCGCCTCACCGCTGCCGCTCCAACTTCGCCACCCTCCACCGCATCAGAGCTGTTCCTGCTACACCGTCCTTCGCCGCCTCGGATCTGCTTCCCCTTCGCCGACATATGGCCACGGCAACACAGTCAACAATTTGGCCATGGGTTCGTCCAAGCCTGCCATCGGTTTCCCCGGTAAAAAGAAGAAAATCGGCACGACTTGTGGAGGTGACCACACCGGCAACCGAAAAAGGTACTCCTCTTCCCTTATTCATGCAAACCTTACGTCTCTGTTTGCACAATATTCATCCCACATAAGACACTAGCTGACCGCTTCTTCTTGATACTAGATGTTCCTAGTAACTCGCGATGCAGAAGGTTTCTCCTCATATACTATTTTACCTTAGCTAGAGGTCCGTCGCCCCCCTGAATTTCAATTTCTAGCCACTTGATTCCCAATTAACGGAAGCATTCCCCGGCGTAATAGGCGCTAGTATGCCTATTACGCCGGGGAAGCAGCGCCTTGGTGTTTATCTTAGGGGCGTGTGCGGCCTAGAGCTACTGGCGCCCGATCTGGAGGTCGGCCGGGATTAAAGGGATGGCCTGGGGGCGCTGCCAAGCACGACAGTGGTGTGAGGTCAATGGGAGGGCGGTGCGGTGGAGGCAGGGGTCTAGGCTGGTGGTCGCTGGCGGTTCGAGAAAGATCGTCAACAGTGACTGGTGGGAGGTGGACGAAGGCCATCTGCCCGTTCCTTATAGATCGGACGGTTCATTAAAAAAACGACTGACCTATTTATTTTCAGTCGACTGTTATCTTAGATATGACCACATGTGGTGGTGTGCTGGAGGAGTACCTGCATTTCCTGTGCTCATATATTACAAAATCATACATAGTAGAATCTAATTTTATTTGCCATGCAATGTTGTAGAGCTATCATATGTCTCCTATCATTTATTTTTCAGCCACCTGCTATCTGCTACTTTACAGTGCACTAGTTCTGCACACACTTCACCCTTACTCTCACTTTTGTGTTTTTATGCAAGGGTATTTCAGACTCTGCTGCCATGGGAGAAGCCAAAAAGAAAAGAGAGAAGTCGCTCCAGTTTGGTGTGCGGCTAGGCAAGTCACGTTTCAACGCTTTAAAGGGTGTAGTGTCAGCAGATGGAGACGGGGAACGTAGCTCTGGAGTTGATGACCTCGCTCGCAATGAACCACCATCCCAGGTGCTTGCTTTAACTTCGCAGTGTCATATGTGGTTGCATGTTCCATATGGTGTCTAGCTTGTATTCGAAAGGCCGAAGTCGGTAAGATAAGGAAAGATATTTTTTTACATGAACCACCATCTCGTGAGCACCAGAAGACAAATAGCTAGTCAGGGCACTGGACAAGCCAGTGACAATCCCAACAAAGATAGGCATCACCTGGAAGCCAACTAAAAAGCTGCGATGGTGGCGAAGCAGCCCGTCTCCCACCAGGCTCTCAGGTCCTAGATGACCATGCTCACCACTCCAGCCAGATGTCTAGCTTGTATTGCTTCCAATTTGGTTAAATTGCATCTGCTTAGCTTACACATTATACCTTTGAATATGACATGCCTTTCTGTTTTTGGTACATACTAGTACATCTGTGTATTAACCATGTTCTTACATCAAACTAATGTTCTTGTGTATCCCTCATCAATCACTTATGACGAGGCAGGCAGGCAAGGGGACTACTCCTCATTTAAAGAATGCAGCGTCAGCCTCCCGACATGATTCTCAAGAAACAGAAATGCTAGATGAAGATAGTGAACGTAGCTCTGTAGTTGATTACAACATTTCCCCTACACTAGCATCGCAGGTGCTTGCTCTAACTTGGCAGCGTGATATGTGGTTGCATGTTGCATATGGTGTCTAGATTGTAATTCTTCCAATCTGGTTAAACTGCATGTGCTAGTCTGCTTAGCTTATACATTATACCTGTTAATGTGACATGCCTTCCTGTATTTAGTACATAGTACATCTGTCTATTAAGCATGTCCTTACATAAAACTATTGTTTTTTGTATCCCGCATCAATCAACATGACGAGACACCTTTAGTATATGCAGTGCGATATTAGTTGCATCTTTCATATGATTTATAGCATGCGCTGCTTCTAATTTGTTGAAATTCCATTTATGATGGGACGCTTTTAACTTGGCAGAGTCATATTGGTTGCATCTTTCATGTGGTGTCTAGCTTGCATTGCTTCTTATTTGCTGGAATGGTTTCTGCTTAGTTTACACAAACAGTTGTGAACATGCCATGCCGTCCTGTTTTTCGTACATATTCCATCCTGGTATCATGTGTTTGCCTTACATCAAAGTAGTGATTGTCAGTATCATGCATGAATGAGTTCTGAAGAGAGAATTTTATTGCTTTTTCTTGTCGGTTTTACTTGACAATTCAAAATCAATAAAGCGGAAGGAAGTTAGCAAGGCAGCGGATAAAGGTGCTCCTTCCGAACGGAGGGCCTCTACAGTTTCTACTCCTCCACACCCCCAAGATGATTTCCAAGACAACACATGCATAGACACTCAACAAAGCTGTGTTTATGATGAGCACGTCTCCCCTAGTGCAGCATCACCGGTGCTCCCTCTAACTTGGCACTGTTATATGTGGTTGCATGTTATGTGTGATGTCTAGCTTGTATTGCTTCTAATTTTGTTGAATTCCATCTGCTTACTTTACACATTATACTTGAATAAGACACGTGTTCCTGTTTCTAGAACATACAATATCTGTCTATCACACCATGTTCTTACATCAAATTACTACTGTTGTGTAACCTGCAACAATCACTTATCATAAGACACGTTTGACTTCGGAGTGTGATATAGGTTACATCTCACATTCTTTTCTAGCTTGTATTACTAATTTGTTGAAATGGCACTTATGACGAGACAGTTTTAACTTGGTAGAGTGATATTCGTTGCATCTTTCATATGGTGTCTAGCTTTCATTGCTTCTAATTTGTTGAAATGCCTTCTCCTTAGTTTACACATCATAAGCTGTGAATATGCAATGCTGTGAATATGCAATGGCACTAATGACGAGAGACCTCTAACATGGTAGTGTGATGTTGTTTGCATCTTGCATATGATTTATTTCTTGTACTGCTTCACATTTGTTTAAACGCCATTTATGATGAGACACTGTTAACTTGGCAGAGCGATATTTGTAGCATCTTTCATATGGTGTCTACCTTCCATTGCATTGCTTCTAATTTGGTGAAATGTCTTCTTCTTAGTTTACACATCATAGTTCTGGTTATCTCTTCCGTCCTGTTTTTCATACATATTACATCCTCCTATCATGTGGTTGTCTAACATCAAAGTTCAGTTCGTCTGCATCACGCATCAATTTGTTCTGAAGAACTAAATTGTTATTCGTTTTTCTTGTCGGCTTGACTTAACATGGCACAGAGAAAGAGGAAGAAACACAGAATGGCAGGGAATGAGAAGCGGATGAATCCTGCAGATTCTGCTGGTACTGATGGTGCAATAGAAGGTCAAAGTCCAGCAGAAAATTCTACAAACACGGCATCCCATGCTACACGAGTTGCAAAAAAAGACAAACAGAAACAAATAGCTGCCACCAAACAAGCAGAGACAGCCCTAGTTCTTGCAACACCTACCACAGTACTACCAGCTGCACGACGTACTCGTGCGTCAACTGAGCTAGCAGCACGTTCCCAAGCTCCCTTGCCACCTGACACTACTTCCCAAGCACTCTTGACACAAGACGAGTTGGCAATATCAGATGAACCTTGTGAGCTTCAACAGCAAGAAGGTAGTTGCTGGAGTCAAGTTACAGTTGCATGCTTCTTTATATGTAGTCTCACAGTTTGATGTACACTAACACTTCCTATGTTTGTTGTTGGACTAGCACCTAGGCGCAAGAGGAAACAAACATCAGGGATAATGCTCGATAGGTTAACTAAATCTAGAGGAGGAAGAATGGAGATCCGTTTTGAGGCAGGTTTAAAAAGGCCACGTGATGCTACAGAGTCAGCCAAGTTAGTATCAGAGGCAGCGGTTGCTGTTAGGTGTCATGTACGTATCCTCCCAACATGGATTCAGTACAGGAATGACAAAGACGAAACCCAGTTCAACATCTTCCTCGACCATTTATCTGTAAGTATGGTTATGTATGGAAACTAGTAATATCGTCTTGCTCTGTCCAATACTTTCTAGGTTGCTGATAATGAGACTCCCATAATTTTCAACAGATGAGGTTCAAGTTGGATAGCCAAGATGATGCAACCAGACAAGCTTGCACCCATGTTTTCAAGTCTGCTCTGCGACAGTATCGGTATAACTTGAGGAAAACTCACTTTGAAGGCAAGGCTAACAGTGAACTTGCCCAAACATCTCCAGTGGAAAATATATCTGATGAAGACTGGAGAGGCCTCGTTAAACACTGGTCTGATCCGAAGTATCAGGTACATTATATATATGTCATCAGATCACATGTTGAAGTCCTATTTACGCATGTGCCACACAAATCTATCTTCTTGTAGGTGAACTGTTCAAAGAACAAGGCCAACCGTACGAAAGTGAAATTCCAACAGACGACAGGATCTCGTAGCTATATTGCACACTGCGAGGCTCTTGTAATTAGCTGTTGTTTCACTCTTTTCGCTGTACCATATTATCAGATCTATATTGACTTGTTCCAAATGCAGAGGAAAGCCCGCAAGGACCAAAAAGTACCTGAACCAAATGCTGTGGAAATCTTCAAGGACTGTCACACCAGCAAGAAGAAGGGCATGACTACACCAGTCAAAGCCGCTGTTGTAAGTCCTTAATCCTCATGCCTTTTAACTACTACTTACTCTGACTTGTGCCTTGAACTGCATGGTTTGCAGCCAATGTCTATTACTCTTTTCAATTTTATACACAATTGTCTTAGCGTATCATTGCACCTTACAAGGTTTAAAAGAGAGGAGTGATGTTCCTTTGATCTTGACCCGTAATCTAGTTCCGTGCTGGACTTGCCCACACAACGTTACAATTGCATGTTTGTCTGTTCTCAGTTGTTTTGTGATATGAATGACGTCATACTATGCTTACCGTATTATAAACTTCGTCTCTTTATCCTTAGCCCTCAATACAATGTGAAGAAATAGACAATACATTAGCGATGGTACATGGTCATATGTTTGGAACCTGGTTTTATTATGTACTTTGCAATAAAATACAACTAATATTTTACATGGGTTCACCAGAATAAGTTCTGTATATAGACCAAAGCTATTTTGTTTGGTTTTGCTGCCTCCTTAATATCTTCTGTTCTGGTACTACTAATGTAAAACCTCAACTTTTCAGCGAGCTATGGAAAAAATGGTGGAACCGCCACCTTCTGAAGGTGGCGAGGCAACTATAACCGCAATGTCAGCTCTTGCTGCAGTGGGTCAGTACCTGTCCACTAACAGTGCCAAAAGCACGTTCCTGCGTAATACTGGGTTGGTTGTTAAGGCAATATCGTCCAAACTGCCTCATGATCAAGATATGCAAGCTCAAAGCAATGTTGTATCTGCGCTCCAGACACAAGTCCATTCCCTAACAGAGACCCTTTGTGAAACAAGGAGAAACATTGCTCAATGTCGTCAAGATATGCATGGTTTTGAAACCAGACTATCAGACATTTGCTATGTTGTTCAGGAGCCTAGGGGAAATGAAGGCGAGGGTTATGGTGCTCCATCGGACAATACAACATGAAAACGTAACAGTCAGGTCAAATGAACTGAGCTTCTGAACTTCTGGTGGTGCATTTATCTGCTAGACTGTTAAGTTTTATGCCAACCTTCCTTTTGTTATATAGTTGTAATTTGTTTTGGTGCGATACAAAATTTATTCTTAACGTGCAGCCACCGCCTGAAGAAAACAGCAAGCCATTTTTGTATAGTGTAGGGTGTTCCCTATATTTGCACTGGTGGCGATCTTTGATGCCGAGTGGATGTAATCTGTGCAATCGCCTTAATAGCCTAGCGTTAGTTTTGGCCTTATTTATTTCCTAGTCTTCTTTTTCCCTGGTTTGCTAGTGGCCGCAACTACCATGGGCCATATACGGGCCGTAGGATCCATGGGTCTCCTACGGGCCGTCGATAAATGGGCCTATAATCGGTGGGCCTCGGGCCGTCGGATAAATGGGTCTACATGGGCCATAATCGGGCGTAATTGGTATCGACCCAGCATGGTAACATGCTGTTAACAGGCCGTAGGACAGCAAAGGCTTAATTCTGTCACAGGCATAACGGGTCGTTAATGGGCCAAAATATAGGACGGGCTGGAAATAGTGCAACAGGTTAACAGGCCAGAAACAGGCCGACTCTTGCCATGGGCCGAATTTGGCCCATTAGGGTAACAGGCAAGTAATGGGCCGACTCTTGCCATGGGCCGAATTTGGCCCATTAGTGGAACAGGCCAGTAATGGGCCGACTCTTGCCATGGGCCGAATTTGGCCCATTAGGGGAACAAGTCAGTAACGGGCTGGAAGTAATCGAGGGCCGAAAAGGAGCCCAAGAACGTATGGGCCGTCAATAGGCCGAAAGCTAACACGGGCTGGAAACGGCCCATGTAAATCACGGGCCGTTAACGGGTATAAAGAAAATTACTGTTCATTATGGGCTAGAGTCACCGTGGGCCTTTACCTGGGTCGGCATATTATGGCACACGAAAATCTTGTGGGCCTTTACCTGGGCCGGCCCATTATGGCCCGCGAAATCTTGTGGGCCTTTAGTTGGGCCAGCCCATTATGGTCCGCAAAATCTCATGGGCCTTTAGCTGGGCCGACCCATTATGGTCCGCAAAATCTTGTGGGCCTTTAGTTGGGCCGGCCCATTTAAACTTGTTGGGCCGTGCCACATGTCGACGTATCATAGGCGCCTTCTGTCCAATGAGTGGATAACATCTGTCCCGACGATGAGCCGACACATGTTTCCTCTAGCCAATGATGATTTTACACGTGGAAAATCCCCATTGGTCGGGGCTATTAACGGGTTATCGGATCCAAAACCTGACTCGATAGCTTAACGACGTTCCGTTACGGTGGATGCCACGTGTCGGTCACCCTTGACGAAAGCACTTCTGTGACGCGCGATTTATCGTCATGGAAGTGGACACTTCCGTGATGATAATTTTGGTAATGTCATGGAACACTTCTACGACAGCACAGGTATGACTATCTTGATTCTGTCATAAATTTGTCATGGATGTACATGCATGACAAAAAAAGCGACCTACTGTGACAAACACGTATCATCACGGAAGTGTATTTTTTGTAGTGTTGGCGTTTCGTTTGGTACTCGTTCGAGCATCCAAGGTCTTCGGCGCTACGGTAGTCGTACACACATTCGGAGAGAAGCTCGGCATATCCATGTACTTGGCGTTATCCGTGCATAGAGGTACTTGACGTCGTGGTACTTGGCGATTTCAAAGACATCAAAAGACGAACTTGACGATTTTGTTGACCTGGTACTCGGCATATTCCCTATTCGGTAACCGTTGGACTTGGCGTCAACAACAACAGGGGCACGACGCAGGGACTTGGCGCGATGTAGGGGCGATGGCCGCGGGACTTGGCCATGGTACAGTGGCTCCACGAACACACCAGGGCTAGCACGGAGGCCTCCATGGCCGGCGGCCATCACGAGCAGAGGCATCGACGGTAGCACAGGGGCGCGTGAAGGGGTGGCTGGAGCCGCGAACGAAGCAGAGGAAAGGAGGTCATCGCGGATGCGGGGCCTCGCTGGTCGGGCGCGAGGAAGGAGACGCGCGGAGGCGGGGCCCTCGGACTTGAGCGGCGGCGGAGGTTGGTGGTGCTCGCGAGGAAGTGGTCCTGATGCTCCGATGGTGCACGCCGGCGTGGGGCAGCGACGGTGGAGGCACTGGCTGGTCGAGGACGAGGCTCGACGGCTCGGGGTGGCGCGCGGCAGAAGGAGCAGCTCCGGCAGTGGCGGTCGCTGGACGGCACAACAGCGACATGGGAGGTGAGGAGGCGGCGGAGCAGGCTCGTCGGTGTTCAAGGGAGGAGCTGGCGATGGGGGCTCTGCGAGGAGAAGCAAGAGGAGAGGTGGAGATCGGGCGGAGGGAGATGGGGATCGGGGCTCCTGGCGGCGCTGGAGGGGGCATCGAGGGAGAGAGCGAGGGGATCGGGACGAAGGGTCTCTGGCAGCGCGAGGGAACGAGGAGGAGGGGTCGAGAGGGAGAGGTAGCGATCAGCTAGGGTTAGCAGTGGGGCTGCAGGACTCCTTGGGCCAGGGAGGCCGGCCCATCAGAGAGGGTTAGGTTTAGGTGCGGGCTGGACTGCAGGGGAAGGAAGGCCTAGGGGGTCGGCTGGGCCTAAAGGTCCTGGCTGCGGATGGCCTATAGGCCGGCTGGGCTGGCTCTCTCTCTCACTCTAAAGAACAAAAGAAAAACAAAACAAAGATATGGAAGAAAAAGAAAGAGAGGTTAGGGGAAAAAGTTGTACATGTAGATAATTTTCACGGACTCGTAAAAATGTGCATGGTCCACGAAAAATAGGAGAGGCATGATTGCAAGAATTTAATTCAAAGTCATTTGAATATAATTCAAATGGTTTGACCAAGGACTAGGAATTACAGGTGTCCAAAAATGCTGGGAAAATTAGGAAGAGCTCCGGAAAATGATGAAAGGACATATGGCAAAGTTAGAGGCCAAGAGTTGTGATAACTAAAGCATTGGTATTTTTGCAAGTGTGTTATGGTGAATTAGAAATTAAAGAAATATTGAATATAGCTCCCTACTATCGGGAGGATATGTTATAAAGAGAAGTCACCCTTCCCTCGATTTAAATGGATCGGAGATCCATACGGTTTATTTAAAAGAGTTTTGAAACGGTTGCAATAATAAAGGCATGATGACATGATGCAATGAACAAAACAAAACACACGACGAAACCCGGAAACCCTGGAAGGCATCTGAAGCTCCGGTCTTGGGGCGTCACAGGAAGCCAAAGTGAAAAATCTCCAAAAGCTGAAGCATAAGAGCATCTCAACTCGCGCCCCCAACAGGCCCCCAGGGCGTGTTTTTTCGCCCGCGCCAAAAAATTCCCCCAGTCGCACCCCCAGGACGCCGATTTCCGCCGGCTCAGCCCATCTTTTGGGCCAACGATCCCAGGATGAACCCAGTGCACCGGGGGCGCTTGGGGGCTCCTGCGGAAGGGAAAATGGCGCAGCAGCCACCACGGTCAGGCGAAAAACATTTTCCACCTCCAGATTCGCCCCCACGCGCACCAGCTCTTCCGCGCCGTTCCGATCCCGGCGCCGCCCACCTGCCCACCGCCGCTAGAAAGGCCATTTCCCTGCCGAGAAAGGGAGGGTTTGTCACGACAGCCTCCACCCCTTGCTCCTGGGCGAGCTTTTCCGGTGCTTCGGCCACACAAGCAGATGCCGACGACTGCGCGACTACCACGCCCACCAGGTGTTTGGCAATTTGTCTGCTCGGCGAAGGACTCGGATGAGGAGGAGGCGTTCATGGCGCTGCTGGAAGAGGTAGCCGATGCCGACGCCCAGGACGAAGAGCACCTCATGGTCCTCGCCGCTCTGTCCAGCCTTTTCACGAACAATGCAATGCCGCCGCGAGTTGGCTCGGCGCCGGGCCGACAAAAGGCAGCAGAGGCATCGACTGGAGGGCTATTGCTTGCTCTACGCTGACTACTTCGCCAACACTCCACTGCACAATGAGAAAGTATTTCAGCGTTGTTATTGTATGATCCGAAAGCTCTTCCTTAGGATTGTGAATTCCATCCATGAGTTCGACAGTTACTTCATGTGCAAGAAGGATTGCACTGCACACTTGGATTCACCTCACTCCAGAAGTGCACGAGAACTATGAGGATGCTTGCATACGGAGCTCCTGGTGATATACTGGAAGACTATGGACGCATGGCCGAGTCCAGCACCATTGAGTGTTTGTACAAGTTCTGCAGGGCAGTGGTGGCAGTGTTTGGGGCACAGTACTTGCGATCACCCAATGCTCAAGACACTGCTCGGATCCTAGCACATAATGCAGCAAGAGGATTTCCTGGGATGCTTGGAAGCATCAATTGCATGCATTGGGCATGGAAAAACTGTCCATTTGCTTGGTAGGGGATGTACAAAGGCGCCAAAGGAGCTTGCAGTGTTGTACTTGAGGCAATGGCCACACAGGACCTCTAGATTTGGCACTCCTTCTTTGGTATGCCAGGAACTCACAATGACATCAACGTACTGCACTGCTCGACTGTCTTTGCCAAGCTTGTTGAAGGTCATACTCCTCCGGTGAACTTCAAGGTCGATGGGCGCCACTACAACAAGGGATACTTGTTGGGGAACACAGTATTTCAAAAAATTTCCTACGATCACGCAAGATCTATCTAGGAGATGCATAGCAACGAGAGGGGAGACTGTGTCTAAGTACCCTCATAGACCGAAAGTGGAAGCGTTTAGTAACGCGGTTGATGTAGTCGAACATCTTCGCGATCCAACCGAACGTACGACACCTCCGCGTTCAGCATGATGTCGTCCCTCGAGCTCTTGATCTAGTTGAGGACGAGGGAGAGTTTCGTCAGCACGACGGTGTGTTGACGGTGATGATGAAGTTACCAGCATAGGGCTTCGCCTAAGCAATACAACGATATGACCGAGGTGTGTAACTGTGGAGGGGGGGCACCGCACACGACTAAGAGAAGACTTCGTGTGCCTTTGGGGTGCCCCCTGCCCATGTATATAAACGATGGAGGGAGAGAGGCCAGCCCTCCTAGGGGCGCACCAAGTGTAGGGAGTCCTACTAGGACTCCCAAGTCCTAGTAGGATTCACTTTCCTTTTCGGAGTAGGAAAGAAGGAAAGGAGGGAGAAGGAGAAGGAAAGGTGGGGGGCGCCCCCACTCCTTGTCCAATTCGATTTGGGCAGGGGGAGGCGTACGCCACCTCGTGGCCCTTCTTCCCTCTCTCCACTAAAGCCCAATAAGGCCCGTTAACTTCCCCCGGCGAATTCCCGTAACTCTCCGGTACTCCGAAAAATACCCAAATCACTCGAAACCATTCTGATGTCCGAATATAGCCTTCCAATATATTGATCTTTACATATCGACCATTTCGAGACTCCTCGTCATGTCCGTGATCTCATCCGGGACTCCGAACAAACTTCGGTCATCAAATCACATAACTCATAATATAAATCATCATCGAACATTAAGCGTGTGGACCCTACGGGTTCGAGAACTATGTAGACATGACCGAGACACATCTCCGGTCAATAACCAATAGCGGAACCTGGATGCTCATATTGGCTCCTACATATTCTACGAAGATCTTTATCGGTCAAACCGCATAACACCATACGTTGTTCCCTTTGTCATCGGTATGTTACTTACCCGAGATTCGATCATCAGTATCATCATACCTAGTTCAATCTCGTTACCGACAAGTCTGTTTACTCGTTCCGTAATGCATCATCCTGCAACTAACTCATTAGTCACATTACTTGCAAGGCTTTATAGTGATGTGCATTACTGACAGGGCCCAGAGATACCTTTCCAATACACGGAGTGACAAATCCTAATCTCGATCTATGCCAACTCAACAAATACCTTCGGAGACACCTGTAGAACATCTTTATAATCACCCAGTTACATTATGACGTTTGATAGCACACAAGGTGTTCCTTCGGCATTCGGGAGTTGCATAATCTCATAGTCAAAGGAATATGTATAAGTCATGAAGAAAGCAATAGCAATAAAACTGAACAATCAACATGCTAAGCTAACAGATGGGTCTTGTCCATCACATCATTCTCCTAATGATGTGATCCCGTTCATCAAATGACAACACATGTCTATGGTCAGGAAACCTAACCATCTTTGATTAACGAGCTAGTCAAGTAGAGGCATACTAGGGACATTCTGTTTTGTCTATGTATTCACACATGTACTAAGTTTCCGATTAATAAAATTCTAGCATGAATAATAAACATTTATCATGATATAAGGAAATATAAATAACAACTTTATTATTTCCTCTAGGGCATATTTCCTTTAGTCTCCCACTTGCACTAGAGTCAGTAATCTAGTTCACATCGTCATGTGATTTAACACCAATAGTTCACATCTTTATATGATTAGTTCACATCTCCATGTGACTAATACCCAAAGGGTTTACCAGAGTCAATAATCTAGTTCACATCGCTATGTGATTAACACCCAAAGAGTGATCATGTTTTTCTTTGTGAGAGAAGTTAGTCAACGGGTCTGCCACATTCAGGGCCGTATGTATATTGCAAATTTTCTATGTCTACAATGCTATGCACGGAGCTACTCTAGCTAATCGTTCCCACTTTCAATATGTATCCAGATTGAGACTCAGAGTCATCCTGATCAGTGTCAAAACTTGCATCGACGTAACCCTTTACGACAAACTTTTTGTCACCTCCATAACCGAGAAACATGTCCTTATTCCACTAAGGATAGTTTTGACCGCTGTCTAGTGATCCACTCCTGGATCACTATTGTAGCCTCTTGCCAAACTCATGGTGAGGTACACAATAGGTCTGGTACACAACATAGCATACTTTATAGAACCTATGACTGAGGCATTGGGAATGACTTTTCATTCTCTTTCTATTTTCTGCCATGGTCGGGTTTTGAGTCGTTACTCTACTTCACACCTTGCAGCACAGGCAAGTACTCCTTCTTTGACTGTTCCATTTTGAACTACTTCAAAAACTTGTCAAGGTATGTACGCATTGAAAAAACTTATCAAGCGTCTTAATCTATATCTATAGATCTTGATGCTCAATATGTAAGCAGCTTCACCGAGGTATTTCTTTAAAAAACTCCTTTCAAACACTCCTTTATGCTTTCCAGAAAATTCTACATCATTTCTGATCAACAATATGTCATTCACATATACTTATCAGAAACGTTGTAGTGCTCCCACTCACTTTCTTGCAAATACAGGCTTTACCAAAACTCTATATAAAACCATATGCTTTGATCACCTTATCAAAGCGTATATTCCAACTCCCAGATGCTTGCACCAGTCCATAGATAGATTGCTATAGCTTGCACACTTTGTTAGCACTTTTAGGATTGATAAAACTTTCTTGTTGCATCATATACAACTCTTCTTTAAGGAACACATTAAGGAATGTAGTTTTGACATCCATTTGGCAGATTTCATAAACTGTGGCAATTGCTAACATGATTCGGACAGACTTAAGCATCGCTACGAGTGAGAAAATCTTACGGTAGTCAACACCTTGAACTTGTCAAAAACCTTTTTGCGACAACTCGAGCTTTGTAGATAGTAACACTACTATCAGCGGCCGTCTTCCTCTTGAAGATCCATTTATTCTCAATGGCCCGCCGATCATCGGGCAAGTCAATCAAAGTCCATACTTTATTCTCATACATGGATCCCATCTCAGATTTCATGGCCTCAAGCCATTTCGCGGAATCTGGGCTCATCATCGCTTCCTCATAGTTCATAGGTTCGTCATGGTCTAGTAACATGACTTCCAGAACAGGATTACCGTACCACTCTATTGTGGACCGTACTCTGGTTGACCTATGAGGATCGGTAGTAACTTGATCTGAAGTTTCATGATCATTATCATTAGCTTCCTCACTAATTGATGTAGGAATCACTGGAACCGATTTCTGTGATGAACTAATTTCCAATTCGGGAGAAGGTACAATTACCTCATCAAGTTCTACTTTCCTCCCACTCACTTCTTTCGAGAGAAACTCCTTCTCTAGAAAGGATCCATTATTAGCAACAAATATCTTGCCTTCGAATCTATGATAGAAGGTGTACCCAACAGTTTCTTTTGGGTATCCTATGAAGATGCACTTCTCCGATTGGGGTTTGAGCTTATCAATTTAAAACTTTTTCACATAAGCATCGCAACCCCAAACTTTAAGAAACGAGAGCTTTGGTTTCTTGCCAAACCATAGTTCATATGGTGTCGTCTCAACAGATTTAGATGGTGCCCTATTTAACATGAATGCAGCTGTCTCTAATACATAACCCCCAAAACGATAGTGGTAAATCGGTAAGAGACATCATAGATTGCACCATATCTAATAAAGTAAGGTTATGACGTTCAGACACACCATTACGTTGTGGTGTTCCAGGTGGCGTGAGTTGCGAAACTATTCCACATTGTTTCAAATGAAGACCAAACTCGTAACTCAAATATTCGCCTCCGTGATTAGATCGTAGAAACTTTATTTCTTGTTACGATGATTTTCCACTTCACTATGAAATTCTTTGAACTTTTCAAATGTTTTAGACTTATGTTTCATTAAGTAGATATACCCATATCTGCTCAAATCATCTATGAAGGTCAGAAAATAACGATACCCGCCGCGAGCCTCAACACTCACCGGACCGCATACATCAGTATGTATTATTTCCAATAGGTCAGTGGCTCGCTCCATTGTTCCAAAGAATGGAGTTGGGGAACGTAGTAATTTGAAAAAAATTTCCTATGCACACGCAAGATCATGGTGATGCATAGCAATGAGAGCGGAAGCGTTATGACAACACGGTTGATGTAGTTGTACGTCTTCATGATCCGACCGATCCTAGTACCGAAAGTACGGCACCTCCGCGATCTGCACACGTTCGGCTCGGTGATGTCCCATGAACTCTCGATCTAGCTGAGTGTCAAGGGAGAGCTTCATCAGCACGACGGCGTGATGACGGTGATGATGAAGCTACTAGCGCAGGGCTTCGCCTAAGCACTACGACAATATGACCGAGGTGGATTATGGTGGAGGGGGAACCGCACACGGCTAAGGGATCAATGATCAACTTGTGTGTCTATGGGGTGCTCCCTGCGCACGTATATAAAGGATGGAGGGAGGAGGAGGACGGCCCTCATAGGGCGCGCCCAAAGTGTGGAGTCCTACTAGGACTCCCTAGTCCTAGTAGGATTCCACCTCCCACATGGAATAGGAAAAAGGGAAGGGAGAAGGAGAAGGAAAGAAGGGGGTGCCCCCTTTCCCTAGTCCAATTCGGAGTAGTCCATGGGGAAGGGGCGCGGCTGAAAGAACATGCGATGCCCCATGTTTGGTTTTGGTAATTGATGACAATCTCTATGGACTAATGGTTGCCTTGAGTTATATTTGAAGATTTGTCCATAGGCTTTTCTTGGAGTACATGTGTTGGTTTCAAGGAGAGTTTGTGTCGTCCAAGGTGCTATTCAAGGAATTATCCAAAGATTGGTCATGTGAGTGTTGAGCTTATCGCAAGCATGTCTTGAAGAAGAAGATTGTGTTCATTCATGTCTACCTTCAAGACATCATCCAAATGAAGAGAATTGGAAAGATTCAAGGTTGATCAAGATTAAGTCAAGAATGAATCTAGTTGATCAACACACAAAGCATACAATATGTACTGAGGGATCAAGTGATCCCATGGTATGGTAAGCATTGTCCATTATGCTTTACTTGCTAACCCATGGTTTTTGTGAGAGTTCTTTGTGGGGTTAGGTGGCAATGTGCAAGTTCAAGTGGGGCATTATGAAGAGATCAAATGCTTGAAGCTTGTCGTCCATTATGGTAACAATGGATTTATGAAGATGTACCGAAGAGTGGCTCACCCATGGTGGAGTATGGGGGAGAAATCAACTAGTCTTCATCGAGCCAACACAATCACGAAAGGTGGTCCAACTTGAGGGAGTCAAGATCGTCATCATCTAGCTCAAGTGGACTATGTGCAAGGCAAAGGTTTGCCCTTGATAGGTTTTCTATTTTACAAGTCTCATAGTGGTACTTGGGAGGCCGGGTTATAGGATCGATTGCCGTACTATCAAGGGGGGCTCTCGATGAGTAACTTGATCGTATCGTTCGTAGAGAGCTCAAACCATTGCATCCTTGCATCATCTTTCTTGGTTCTTGTTTGGTTCTCTTTGAGAGTTTTGGAGCTTATGGTCATCTTGTTGACAAGCTCGAGTTCATCGAAAATGGAGTTCACATGCATCTTCTATGATGTTTTCGATGTTGGAGGTTTTTCCGGTTCTTCTCGGTTGGAGGTTTCACTCCTCCATTTGTTGATGCTACTCGTCGTCTTGTATCCAACAAGCTTGAGTTTGCTCAATTCGGAGCTCTTATGAAGAAGTTATGGCAGTTCTGGTTTTCTCCCTGCGGTAGTACCGCGGTCGGCAGCGGTAGTACCGCTTGTAGCGTCAAGCGGTAGTACCGCTCCAGTACCGCTCTACTACCGCCTCGATTTTGGGTCCTGCCTTTTTGTGTCGGGTTTAGCAGTAGTTGCATGGCAGTAAGGCACGGTAGTTCCGCCTATAAGCGGTGGTACCGCTCCGGTCGGGCGGTAGTACCGCTACTGCAGTACTACCGCTGTACTCTACTCTGCCCTGCCTCTTTTGGTCCCGTGTTCTGCTCCTCCAATGGTAGTACCGCTGGGGTGAGCGGTAGTACCGCTTATAAGCAGTACTACTGCCCCAAGGTTCATGTTTTGTTGCTCCTTTTCCCTGCTTCTTCCGCCCGAGCAGTAGTACCGCTCGTGGAGCGGTAGTACCGCTCGTGCGCAGACTGAGCACATAACGTTTGGATTCAGGAGCTCCTATAAAAGGGGGTCTTCTTCCCCATTCAACCTTATCTCTTGAGCTCGTGTTCTCCCCCATTGTTGACCTTCTTCGAGCTTGCTAACTCTCAATCCCTCCATGGATTCTTGCTAGCTTTTGAGGGAAAAGAGAGAGGAGATCTAGATCCACATTTCCTCCAATCACTTTCTCCTCTATGTGAGGGGACCCCTTGGATCTAGATCTTGGAGTTCTTGGTGTTCTCCTTCTTGTTCTTCCTCTCACTTTTCTCCCTAGCATTAGTTGCTTCGGTGGGATTTGAGAGAGAAGGACTTGGGCACTCCGTGTGCCCTTGCCATTTCATTTGGTGCATCGGTTTGAGTTCTCCACGTGATACGTGGAAGTTACAAGTTTAGAAGCTTATTAATCTTGGGTGCTTGGTGCCCTTGAGCTTGTTCCTCTTGGGTGCTTGGGCGCCCTAGATGGTTGGTGGTGTTCGGAGCTCAATCATTGTGGTGTAAAGCTCCGGGCAAGCATCGTGGTCTCCAATTAGGTTGTGGAGATCGCCCCGAGCAATTTGACGGGTTTCGGTGACCACCCCCAAGGGTTGCCAAAGTGTACGGGTTCGGTGATTGCCCCCAAGGGTTGCCAAAGTGTACGGGTTCGGTGACCACCCCCAAGGGTTGCCATTTGTATGGGTTCGGTGACCGCCCTCAAGGGTACCTTAGAGGAATCACGGCATCTTGCATTGTGCGAGGGTGTGAGGAGATTACGATGGCCCTAGTGGCTTCTTGGGGAGCATTGTGCCTCCACACCGCTCCAAACAGAGATTGGCATCCGCAAGGGTGTGAACTTCAGGATACATTGTCGTCTCCGCGTGCCTCGGTTATCTCTTACCCGAGCCCTTTTACTTATGCACTTTACTTTGTGAGAGCCATATTGTTTCTTGTCATATATCTTGCTATCACATAGTTGCTTATCTTGCTTAGCTTAAGTTGTTGGTGCACATAGGTGAGCCTAGTTGTTTTAGGTTTTGTGCTTGTCAAATTAACCGCTAGGTTTATTTCGCATTTGTTCAAGCCTAAACCGTAATTATTTTAAAACGCCTATTCACCCCCCGTCTAGGCGACATCCATGATCTTTCAGCGGCCACCCTTGAGGCCTTTCTCTCCTTTCCCGTATGGCCCATTAAGGCCAAATACGAATTCCCGTAACTCTCTGGTACTCTGAAAAATACCCGAATCACACGAAACCTTTCCGATGTCCGAATATAGCCTTCCAATATATTGATCTTTACGTCTCGACCATTTTGAGACTCCTCGTCATGTCTCCGATCTCATCCGGGACTCCGAACAAACTTCGGTCACCAAATCACATAACTCATAATACAAATCATCACATAACGTTAAGCGTGCGAACCCTACGGGTTCGAGAACTCTGTAGACATGACCGAGACTCATCTTCAGTCAATAACCAATAGAGGAACCTTGATGCTCATATTGGCTCCTAAATATTCTACAAAGATCTTTATCAGTCAAACCGCATAACAACATACATTGTTCCCTTTGTCATCGGTATGTTACTTACCCGAGATTCAATCGTCGGTATCCTCATACGTAGTTCAATCTCGTTACTGGAAAGTCTCTTTACTCGTTCCGTAATGCATCATCCCACAACTAACTTATTAGTCACAATGCTTGCAAGGCTTGTAGTGATGTGCATTACCGAGAGGGCCTAGAGAAGTAGAGATACCTCTCCGATACACAGAGTGACAAATCATAATCTCGATCTATGCCAACTCAACAAACACTATCGTAGACACCAGTAGAGCATCTTTATAATCACCCATTTACGTTGTGACGTTTGATAGCACACAAGGTGTTCCTCCGGTATTCGGGAGTTGCATAATCTCATAGTCCGAGGAACATGTATAAGCCATGAAGAAAGCAATAGCAATGTAACTGTAACAATCATCGTGCTAAGCTAACGGATGGATCAAGTCAATCACATCATTCTCTAATGATGTGATCCCGCTTATCAAATGACAACTCTTTGTCCATGGCTAGGAAACTTAACCATCTTTGATTAACGAGCTAGTCAAGTAGAGGCATACTAGTGACACTCTGTTTGTCTATGTATTCACACATGTACTAAGTTTCCAGTTAGTACAATTCTAGCATGAATAATAAACATTTATGATGATATAAGGAAATATAAATAACAACTTTATTATTACCTCTAGGGCATTTCATTCAGTCTCCCACTTGCACTAGAGTCAATAATCTAGTTCACATCGGCATGTGATTTAACACCAATAGTTCACATCTTTATGTGATTAGTTCACATCTCCATGTGACTAACACCCAAAGGGTTTACTAGAGTCGATAATCTAGTTCACATCGCTATGTGATTAACACCTAAAGAGTGATCATGTTTTGCTTGTGAGAGAAATTTAGTCAACGGGTCTGCCACATTCAGAGCCGTATGTATTTTGCAACTTTTCTATGTCTACAATGCTTTGCACGGAGCTACTCTAGCTAATTGCTCCCAGTTACAATATGTATCTAGATCGAGACTTAGAGTCATCCAGATTGGTTTCAAAGCTTGCATCGACTTAACTCTTTATGACGAACTCTTTGTCACCTCCATAACCGAGAAAAATTTGCTTATTCCACTAAGAATATTTTTGACCGCTGTCCATTGACCCACTCCTGGGTCACTATTGTACCCTCTTGCCAAACTTCTGGTGAGGTACACAATAGGTCTGGTACACAACATAGCATACTTTATAGAACTTATGACTGAGGCATAGGGAATGACTTTTCATTCTCTTTCTATTTTCTGCTGTGGTCGGGTTTTAAGTCTTTACTCAACTTCACAGCTTGCAATACAAGCAAGAACTCCTTCTTTGACTGTTCCATTTTGAACTACTTTAAAATCTTGTCAAGGTATGCACTCATTGAAAATATATCAAGCATCTTGATCTATCTCTATAGATTTTGATGCTCAATATGTAAGTAGCTTCACCGAGGTCTTTCTTTGAAAAACTCCTTTCAAACACTCTTTTATGCTTTCCAGAAAATTCTACATTATTTCCGATCAACAATATGTCATTCACATATACTTATCAGAAATGTTGTAGTGATCCCACTCACTTTCTTGTAAATACAGGCTTCACCGCGAGTCTGTATAAAACCATATGCTTTGATCACTTTATCAAAGCATATATTCCAACTCCGAGATGCTTGCACTAGTCCATAGATGGATCGCTAGAGCTTGCTCACTTTGTTAGGACCTTTAGGATATACAACTCTTCTTTAAGAAATCCATTAAGGAATGCAGTTTTGACATCCATTTGCTAGATTTCATAAAATGTGGCAACTGCTAACATGATTCAGACAGACTTTTAAGCATCGATATGAGTGAGAAAATCTCATCGTAGTGAACACCTTGAACTTGCGGAAAACATTTTGCGAAAATTCAAGCTTTGTAGACAGTAACACTACTATCAACATCCGTCTTCCTCTTGAAGATCCATTTATTCTCAATGACTCCCCGATCATCGGGCAAGTCAATCAAAGTCCATACTTTGTTCTCATACATGGATCCCATCTCAGATTTCATGGCCTCAAGCCATTTTGTGGAATCTGGGCTCATCATCGCTTCCCCATAGTTCGTAGGTTCGTCATGGTCTAGTAACATGACTTCCAGAACAGGATTAGCGTACCACTCTGGTGCGGACCGTACTCTGGTTGACCTACGAGGTTCGGTAGTAACTTGATCTGAAGTTTCATGATCATCATCATTAGCTTCCTCACTAATTAGTGTAGGAATCACTGGAACTTATTTCTGTGATGAACTACTTTCCAATTCGGGAGAAGGTACAATTACCTTATCAAGTTCTACTTTCCTCCACTCACTTCTTTCGAGAGAAACTCCTTCTCTAGAAAGGATCCATTCTTAGCAATGAATATCTTGCCTTCGGATATGTGATAGAAGGTGTACCCAACAGTTACTTTTGGGTATCCTATGAAGACACACTTCTCCGATTTGGGTTTGAGCTTATCAGGATGAAACTTTTTCACACAACCATCGCAATCCCAAACTTTAAGAAACGACAGTTTAGGTTTCTTGCTAAACCACAGTTCATACGGTGTCGTCTTAACGGATTTAGATGGTGCCCTTTTTAACGTGAATGTAGCTGCCCCTAATGCATAACCCCAAAAATGATAGTGGTAAGTCGGTAAGAGACATCGTAGATCGCACCATATCCAATAAAGTACGATTACAACGTTCGGACACACCATTATGCGGTGGTGTTCCAGGTGGCGTGAGTTGCGAAACTATTCCACATTGTTTCAAATGAAGACCAAACTCGTAACTCAAATATTCGCCTCTGCGATCAGATCGTAGAAACTTTATTTTCTTGTTACGATGATTTTCCACTTCACTCTGAAATTCTTTGAACTTTTCAAATGTTTTAGAGTTATGTTTCATTAAGTAGATATACCCATATCTGCTCAAATCATCTGTGAAGGTCAGAAAATAACGATACCCGCCACGAGCCTCAACACTTATCGGATCGCATACATCAGTATGTATTATTTCCAATAAGTTAGTTGCTCGCTCCATTGTTCTGGAGAACGGAGTCTTAGTCATCTTGCCCATGAGGCATGGTTCACAAGCATCAAGTGATTCATAATCGTGTGATTCCAAAAGTCCATCAGCATGGAGTTTCTTCATGCGCTTTACACCATTATGACCTAAACGACAGTGCCACAAATCGGTTGCACTATCATTATTAACTTTGCATCATTTGGCTTCAATATTATGAATATGTGTATCACTACGACCGAGATTCAATAAACCATTCACCTTGAGTGTATGACCACAGAAGGTTTTTATTCATGTAAACAGAATAACAATTAATCTTCGACTTAAACGAATAACCATATTGAAATAAACATGATTCAATCATATTATGCTCAACACAAACACCAAATAACATTTATATTAGGTTCAACACTAATCCCGGAGGTAAAGGGAGTGTGCGATGGTGATCTTATCAATCTTGGAATCATTTCCAACACACACCTTCACCTCATCCTCAACTAGTCTTTGTTTATTTTGCAACTCCCGTTTCGAGTTACTACTCTTAGCAACTGAACTAGTATCAAATACCGAGGGGTTTGCTATAAACACTAGTAAAGTACACATCAATAACATGTTTATCAAATACACCTTTGTTCACTTTGCCATGCTTCTTATCCTCCAAGTATCTAGGCCAGTTCCACTTCCAGTGAACATTTCCTTTGCAGTAGAAGCACTCAGTTTCAGGCTCGGGTCTAGCTTTGGGCTTCTTCATGGGAGTGGCAACTTGCTTGCCATTCTTCTCGAAGTTCCCTTTCTTTCCCTTGCCCTTTTACTTGAAACTAGTGTTCTTGTCAACCATCAACACTTGATTTTTTTTCTTGATTTCTACCTTCGCTGATTTTAGCATCGCGAAGAGCTTTGGGAACCGTTTCCGTTATCCCTTGCATATTATAGTTCATCATGAAGTTCTAGTAACATGGTGATAGTGACTAGAGAACTCTGTCAATCACTATCTTATTGGGAAGATTAACTCCCACTTGATTCAAGTGATTTTAGTACACAGACATTCTGAGCACATGCTCACTCGTTGAGCTATTCTCCTCCATCTTATAGGCAAAGTACTGTCAGGGGTCTTATACCTCTTGACATGGGCATGAGTATGAGATACCAATTTCAACTCTTGGAACATATTATATGCTCCGTGGTGTTCAAAACATTTTTAAAGTCCTGGTTCTAAGCCGTAAAGCATGGTGCACTAAACTATCAAGTAGTCATCATACTGAGCTTGTCAAACGTTCATAACGTCTACATCTACTCCTGCAATAGGTCTGTCACCTAGCGGTGCATCAAGGACATAATTCTTCTGTGCAGCAATGAGGATAATTCTCAGATCACGGACCTAGTCCGCATCATTGCTACTATCATCTTTCAACATAGTTTTTCTCTAGGAACATATCAAAAATAAATGGGGAGCTACATCGCGAGCTATTGATCTACAACATAGTTATGCAAATATTATCAGGACTAAGTTCATGATAAATTAAAGTTCAATTAATCATATTATTTAAGAACTCCCACTTAGATAGACATCCCTCTAGCCATCTAAATGATCACGTGATCCAAATCAACTAAACCATGTCCGATCATCACGTGAGATGGAGTAGTTTTCAATGGTGAACTTCACTATGTTGATCATATCTACTATATGATTCATGCTCGACCTTTCAGTCTCCAGTGTTCTGAGGCCATATCTGCATATGCAAGGCTCGTCAAGTTTAACCCGAGTATTCTGCGTGTGCAAAACTGGCTTGCACCCATTGTATGTGAACGCAGAGCTTATCACACCCGATCATCCGAGAACTTTTATTTCTGCACAAAAATAACACCATGACAATTCTGCTGAAAACAACGTCAGTCCTAGTTAGTTCTTTTCAAATCATGCAAGTTAGAGTCCAAAACAAGGGCAAAAGTGTTTGGAAAAGTAGATACGATGGAGACGTATCAACTCCCCCAAGCTTAAACCTTTGCTTGTCCTCAAGCGATTTAGTTGATAAACTGAAAGTGATAAAGAAAAACTTTTACAAACTCTCTTTGCTCTTGTTGTTGTAAATATGTAAAGCCAGTATTCAAGTTTTCAGCAAAGATTATGAACTAACCATATTCACAATAACATTTAGGTCTCATGTTTACTCATATCAATGGCATAATCAACTAGCGAGCAATAAGAACAAATCTCGGATGACAACACTTTCTCAAAACAATCATGATATGATATAACAAGATGGTATCTCGCTAGCCCTTTCTGAGACCGCAAAACATAAATGTAGAGCACCTTTAAAGATCAAGGACTGACTAGACATTGTAATTCATGGTAAAAGAGATCCAGTCACAGTCATACTCAATGTAAACTAACAGTAATGGATGCAAATGACAGAGGTGCTCTCCAACTGCTACTTTTTAATAAGAAGATAATGACTGAACACGAAAGTAAATAGATAAGTCCTTCGCAGAGGGAAGCAAGGATTTATAGAGGTGCCAGATCTCGGTTTTGAAATAGATATGAATAATATTTTGAGCGGTATACTTTCATTGTCAACATAACAACTGAGAGATCTCGATATCTTCCATGCTACACACATTATAGGTGGTTCCCAAGGAGAATGGTAAAGTTTATACTCCCCCACCACCAACAAGCATCAATCCATGGCTCGCCCGAAACAACGGGTAGCAACAATCCTGGGGGAGTTTTGTTTGCAATCATTTTGATTTGATTTGAGCATGGGACTGGCATCCCGATGACGAGCCATTTTCTCGTGAATGAGGAGCGGAGTCCACTCCTCTTGAGAATAACCCGCCTAGCATGGAGGATACAGACAACCCTAGTTGATACATGAGCTATTCGACCATACAAAACAGAGTGTTTATTTGAAGGTTTAGAGTTTGGCACATACAAATTTACTTGGAACGACATGTAGATACCGTATATAGGTAGGTATGGTGGACTCATATGGAATAACTTTGGAGTTTATGGAATTGGATGCACAAGCAGTATTCCCGCTTATTACAAGTGAAGGCTAGAAAAAGACTGGGAAGCGACCAGCTAGAGAGCGACAACAGTCATAAACATGCATTAAAATTAATCAACACCAAATGCAAGCATGAGTAGGATATAATGCACCATGAACATAAATATCACGGAGGCTATGTTGATTTTGTTTCACTACATGCGTGAACATGTGCCAAGTCAAGCCACTCAAATCGTTCAAAGGAGGATACCACCCTATCATACCACATCACAACCATTTTAATAGCATGTTGGCACGCAAGGTAAACCATCATAAACTCCTAGCTAATTAAGCATGGCATAAGCAACTATAGTCTCTAATTGTCATTGCACATATGTTTCTTTCATAATAGGCTGAATTAGGAACGATGAACTAATCATATTTACAAAAACAAGAGAGGTCGAGTTCATACCAGCTTTCCTCATCTCAATAAGTTCATCATATAATCATCATTATTGCCTTTCACTTGCACGACCGAATAGTGTGGATAATAATAATAGTGCACGTGCATTGGACTAAGCTGGAATCTGCAAGCATTCAATTCAAGAGAGAAGACAAGGTAATATGGGCTCTTTGTTAGATCAACAATAATGCATATAAGAGCCACTCAACATTTTCATCACGGTCTTCTCCTCTCGACCCTCAAAGGAAAGAAAAGAAAAGAAACAAAACTATTTACACGGGAAAGCTCCCAACAAGCAAAAGAAGAACGAGAAATCTTTTTGGGTTTTCTTTTTAATTACTACTACTACAGGTATGGAGAGTAAACTAACTAAAATCTACAACTAATTTTTTTGGTTTTTCTTAAGGTTTTTCAAACACACTAGAAGAAAACGAGAAAATGAAAATAAACTAGCATGGATGATACAATGAAAGAGTATGAGCACCGACAACTGGCATGAGTGTGTGAACATGAATGTAATGTCGGTGAGAGATACATACTCCCCCAAGCTTAGGCTTTCGGCCTAAGTTGGTCTATGCCCATGGATCAAAGTGGCCCTCTCCGGTGTAAGGAGGAGTGTCCTCTGGGTGCCACTGGTTGGTAATCTCCTCAGGATTCCACTGATAAACTAACTGTCGATAAGGGTCCTGTGGTCGTTCCGGCTCAGGCTCTGGAGCTGGTGTCACACTCCAGTATGCATAAACGTCCTTTGGTAAAACAAAGTACTTGCCTAGAAATATGTTAAACAAAGAGGGAGCAGGCAAGGTAATAGTCTCAAAGTTATTCTTACAAAAAACCACTCTATAGTTAAGCATCTTCTTCTTATTCTTAACAATAAAATCACGTGCTACCATGCTCTTATAATCTAGAAAAATATTAGGCAGCAACTTTTCCTCTTTCTCATAATGCCTGATAGGTATGTTAAAGTGTGCAGCTAGGCACGAGGCAAAAATGCCTCCAAGGACGGGGCCCTTAGTACGGTTCAGATTTCACCGTTTAGCAACAATAGTGCCTAAACTAAAAGTAGTATCTTGAAACAAGGTATGGCGCAAACTAACAATATCAGGAGCACTAAGGTTCCCACATTTCCCGCGACCAATTAAGCATCTACTAGCAGATATTGCAAAGTAACGTAGAACAGAAAAATGTATGCTAGTGATTCTTGCATCGGAAACTTTCCTCGTTTCCCCCACAACAATCATATCAATAAATCCCTCCACATCATTACGATGTGGTTCCTCTATGCTGCCATCAAAAGGTATCAAACAAACCCGACAAAAATCACGAAGTGACATTTCCTTATGCTCATCATATAAATAAAATTCCACCGAAGGTGGCGAGCTTCTAGCATGGAAATGAAAGTTTTGCACAAAGATATTGGTGAGTAAGAGATACTGATCGCGCTGATCGTGGAGGAAGGCAGTGAGGCCTGCATTCTCAGCCAAATAATAAAAATCTTCATAAATCCCGGCCTCTTTCAAGAACTCATCACAAGGCCATTCACATGGCCGAACCTCCGCAGTATGAGGGAGATTATACTTGGGCTTCTTGTTCTCTTCATCTTGCTTATCCTTCGAGCTTCGGCTCGATGAGCCCCTCAAAAATCTCTTCATCCTTTTCTGAAAATGTCTGATATTTTTAGTAACTTAAAATAAATGTGAACCAAACTCAACAAAATTGATAGCAACTACTCCTACAAGTGACTAGAGGATATATCATGCATTAAAACTACTTTTGACCATATAAATTTGACATGCAAGCTCAAGAACAAGGTCACCTAAGCAGCAAAAATTTGCAATGAATAAAGCACTAGAACAAAAACTAATTGGACCATTGGAGGAGTCACATACCAACGAACAATCCCCCAAAGCAGTTTTGTGAATGAAGCTTTGAGCAAGGAGATCAAAAATGGCAGCAAGATGAGCAAGAACTCGGGTTTGAGCTGGCTAGTGATTTTTTTGGGAGGAAGAAGGAGTGTGTGGTGGCTGGAATAAGTGGAGGGGACCCACGTGGGGTCCATGAGGCAGGGGGGCGCGCCCAGGGGGGTGGGCGCGCCCTCCACCCCCGTGGGCACGTGGCTGCTCCTCCTGCTATGTTTTTAGTGCCACATATTCTAAAATATTCTAGAAAAAATCATATTTAAATTTCAGGCCATTTGGAGAACTTTTATTTTCGGGGTATTTTTATTGCATGGATAATTCAGAAAACAGGCAGAAAATACTATTTTTGCTTTATTTAATATAAATAATAGAAATTAAGAAAAAGAGGGTACAGAGAGTTGTGTTTTCTAAATTCATCCATCTCATGCTCATCAAAAGGAATCCACTAACAAGGTTGATCAGGTCTTGTTAACAAACTCATTTCGAATAACATGAAACCAGAAAATTTTCGAATAACACTAGATTACCTCAACGGGGATATGCACATCCCCAACAATAAGAATATCATATTTCTTCTTGACAGTAGGATGAGGAAATTGAAAACCTCCAATAGTGATTGTTGAAATTTTTCCAATAGAATTGATACTATGGACTTGAGGTTGTTTCCTCGGAAAGTGTACCGTATGCTCATTACCATTAACATGAAAAGTGACATTACCTTTGGTGCAACCAATAACAGCCCCTGCAGTATTCAAAAAGGATCTTCCAAGGATAATAGACATACTATCGTCCTCGGGAATATCAAGAATAACAAAGTCCGTTAAAATAGCAACGTTTGCAACCACAACAGGCACATCCTCACAAATACCGTCAGGTATAGCAGTTGATTTGTCAGCCATTTGCAAAGATATTTCAGTAGGTGTCAACTTATTCAAATCAAGTCTACGATATAAAGAGAGAGGCATAACACTAACACCGTCCAAGATCACATAAAGCAGTTTTAACATAGTTTCTTTTAATGGAGCATGGTATAGTTGGAACTCCTGGATCTCCAAGTTTCTTTGGTATTCCACCCTTAAAAGTATAATGAGCAAGCATGGTGGAAATTTCAGCTTCCGGTATCTTTCTTTTATTAGTAACAATTTACCGGACTCATATATTTTAGCTTCCGGTATATTTCAACTCCAACGAAGTCCCATGGTTCCACCCTTGTTTTGGACTCTAACTTGTATGATTTGAATGGAACTAACCTGGACTGACGTTGTTTTCAGCAGAATTGCCATGATGTTGTTTTATGTGCAGAAAACAAAAGTTCTCGGAATGACCTGAAACTCCACGGGATATCTCACAATAAATAATGAAAAATCCTCGCCAAAGATGAAGACCAGGGGGCCCACACCCTTCTCACGAGGGTGGGGGCGCCCCTAGGGGGCGCCCCCTTACCTCGTGGCCCCCTGGAGACCCCCCGACTCCAACTCCAACTCTATATAACTACTTTCGGGGAGAAAAAAATAGAAGGGAAGAAATCATCGCGTTTTACGATACGGAGCCTCCGCCAAGCCCTAAAACCTCTCGGGAGGGCTGATCTGGAGTCCGTTCGGGGCTCCGGAGAGGGGGATTCGTCGCCGTCGTCATCATCAACCATCCTCCATCACCAATTTCATGATGCTCACCGCCGTGCGTGAGTAATTCCATCGTAGGCTTGCTGGACAGTGATGGGTTGGATGAGATTCACCATGTAATCGAGTTAGTTTTGTTAGGGTTTGATCCCTAGTATCGACTATGTTCTGAGATTGATGTTGCTATGACTTTGCATGCTTAATGCTTGTCACTAGGGCCCGAGTGCCATGATTTCAGATCTGAACCTATTATGTTTTCATCAATATATGAGAGTTCTAGATCCTATCTTACAAGTCTATAGTCACCTATTATGTGTTATGATCCGGTAACCCCGAAGTGACAATAATCGGGATACTTACCGGTGATGACCATAGTTTGAGGAGTTCATGTATTCACTATGTGCTAATGCTTTGTTCCAGTTCTCTATTAAAAGGAGGCCTTAATATCCCTTAGTTTCCATTAGGACCCCGCTGCCACGGGAGGGTAGGACAAAAGATGTCATGCAAGTTCTTTTCCATAAGCACGTATGACTATATTCGGAATACATGCCTACATTACATTGACGAATTGGAGCTAGTTCTATGTCACCCTATGTTATGACTGTTACATGATGAACCGCATCCGGCATAATTATCCATCATTGATCCAATGCCTATGAGCTTTCCATATACTGGTTTACGCTTATTTACTTTCCCGTTGCTATTGTTACAATCACTACAAAATACCAAAAACATTACTTTGCTTTCATTACTCTTTTGTTACCGTTACCATCACTATCATATTACTTTGATACTAAACACTTTGCTACAGATACTAAGTTTCCAGGTGTGGTTGAATTGACAACTCAGCTGCTAATACTTGAGAATATTCTTTGGCTCCCCTTGTGTCGAATCTATAAATTTGGGTTGAATACTCTACCCTCGGAAGTTGTTGTGATCCCCTATACTTGTGGGTTATCAAGACTAATTTCTGGCACCGTTGCCGGGGAGCATAGCTCTATTCTTTGAGTCACTTGGGATTTATATCTGCTGGACACTATGAAGAACTTGAGAGATCCAAAAACTAAGATCTATCCCTCAACTATGAGGGGAGGTAAGGAACTGTCATCTAGCTCTGCACTTGATTCACCTTCTGTTATGAGTAAGCTTGCGACACCTACACCTGCTTCTGCTATTCGTTCTGATGTGTCGCATGTTATTGATGATGCTACTTCTGCTATGCATGATCCTTATGATGAAACTACCTCTATGCCTGATACTACTATGCCACTTAGTGATTTTCTCGAGGAACGACTTGCTAGGGCTAGAGAGATTGAAAATATTGAATCCGATTATGAAGATGAAAGTGATGACGAAGAATCACTTGTTATTCCTGAGGGTTATTTATTTGATCAAGATGCTTCTTTAGCTATTTTAGCCTGCAAAGATAGATATGAACTCAAAAGGTTATTAGCTAAATGGAATAAGCAATCTCCAAATGCTAGGATGAGACCTGACCCTGCTTTTGCTACTTCACCTATATGTGTTGCTGATAAGGATTATGAATTCTCTGTTGATCCTGATATAATTACTTTGGTTGACTCTGATCCTTTTCATGGTTATGAATCTGAAACTATTGTAGCATATCTTACTAAATTAAATGATATGGCCACCCTATTCACTAATGATGAGAGATCTCGTTACTTTTATATCCTTAAAATATTTTCGTTCTCATTAAAGGGTGATGCTAAGATATGGTTTAATTCTCTTGATCCTGGTTGTGTGCGTAGTCCCCAGGATATGATTTACTACTTCTCTGCTAAATATTTCCCTGCGCATAAGAAACAAGCTGCTTTAAAGGAAATATACAACTTTGTGCAAATTAAAGAAGAGAGTCTCCCACAAGATTTGGGGGAGGCTTCTCAAGTTACTTGATGCTTTGCCTGGTCATCCTCTTAAGAAAAATGAAATACTTGATATATTTTATAATGGACTAACTGATGCTTCCAGAGATTACCTGGATAGTTGTGTTGGTTCTCTTTTCAGGGAAAGAACACCGGATGAAGCTGAAATCTTATTGAATAATATGTTGACAAATCAAAATAATTTGGCACCTCTTGAGCCAGCTACTGAGCCAGCTCTTGCTCCAATTAATGATCCTATTCCTAAACCAACTCCGAAGAACAGAGGTGTTCTATTTCTCAGTCCTGAAGAAATGCAAGAGGCAAAGAAATCTATGAAAGAAAAAGGTATTAAAGCTGAAGATGTTAAGAATTTACCTCCTATTGAAGAAATACATGATCTCAATTTACCGCCTGATGAAGAAATATATGATCTTAATCCTTTATTTATTGAAGAACCTCCAGACCTCGATAACCCGACACATGTAGTAAAGGTAAATTCTCTCTATAGATATGATAAAGCTGAAATCCCTCCTACTAAAATTGCTAGTCAATGCTTGGATGAGTTTGATAATTTTATGTTTAAGCAAGAAGACTTGAATACTTATTTTGGTAGAAAATTAAAACAAGATGCTGATATGATTAAATACTTGGGTGATTATATGGCCAATATTAGAGGAGAACTTAAACTTGTTAGCAAACATGCTTGTATGGTTACCACTCAAGTAGAACAAGTACTTAAAGCTCAAAAAGGATTGCTCAATGAGATGAATAGTAAGAAAAATGATTATGCTGTTAAAGTGGCTACTAAAACTGGTAGAATGACTCAGGAACCTTTGTATCCTGAAGGCCACCCTAATAGAATTGAGCAAGATTCTCAGAGAAATAAAATTGATGCACCTAGTTCTTCTAAAAAGAAGAAAAAGAAAAATGATAGAACTGTGCAAACTTCTAGTGAACCTATTGCTGAACCACCCGATAATCCAAAAGATATCTCTATGTCTGATGCTGAAACACAATCTGGTAATGAACATGAACCTAATGAAAATAGTAATGATGATGTTCATAATAATGCTCAACCTAGTAATGATAATGATGTAGAAATTGAACCTGCTGTTGATCTTGATAACCCACAATCAAAGAATCAATGTTACGATAAGAAAGACTTTGTTGCTAGGAAATATGGTAAAGAAAGAGAACCTTGGGTTCAGAAACCCATGCCTTTTCCTCCCAAACCATCCAAGAAAAAGGATGATGAGGATTTTGAGCGCTTTGCTGAAATGATTAGACCTATCTTTTTGCGTATGTGATTAACTGATATACTCAAAACAAATCCTTATGCTAAGTACATGAAAGATATTATTACAAATAAAAGAAAGATACCTGAAGCTGAAATTTCCACCATGCTTGCTAATTATACTTTTAAAGGTGGAATACCAAAGAAACTTGGAGATCCAGGAGTACCTACTATACCATGCTCCATTAAAAAAAACTATGTTAAAACTGCTTTATGTGATCTTGGAGCCGGTGTTAGTGTTATGACTCTCTCTTTATATCATAGACTTGACTTGAATAAGTTGACACCTACTGAAATATCTTTGCAAATGGCTGATAAATCAACTGCTATACCTGTCGGTATTTGTGAGGATGTGCCTGTTGTGGTTGCAAACGTTAATATTTTAACGGACTTTGTTATTCTTGATATTCCTGAGGACGATAGTATGTCTATTATTCTTGGAAGACCTTTTCTTAATACTGTAGGGGCTGTTATTGATTGCAACAAAGGCAATGTCACTTTTCATGTGAATGGTAATGAGCATATGGTACACTTTCCGAGCAACAACCTCAAGTTCATAGTATCAATTTTATCGGAAAAATTCCATCGATTATATTTGGAGGTTTTGAATTTCCTCTTCCTACTGTCAAGAAGAAATATGATATACTTATTATTGGGGATGTGCATATCCCTATTGAGGTAACCTAGTGTTATTCGAAATTTCTCTGGTTTCATGTTAATCGGAATGGGTTTGTTAACAAGACTTGATCAACCTTGTTAGTGGATTCCTTTTGACAAGCATGAGATGGATGAAACTAGAAGCACAACCTTCTGTACCCTCTCTGTACTTTCTGTTATTTAGTTGAAATAAAGTAAAAATAAATAATTTTCTGTCTGTTATCCGATTATCCGTGCAATATAAAAATACCTCGAAAATAAAAGTTCTCCAAATGCCCTAAAAATTAAATATGATTTTTTATAGAATATTTGAGGATTTATGGAATAAAGAATACACCAGGGGGGCAACCACCTTTCCACGAGGGTGGAGGGCACGCCCCCTGCCTCGTGGGCCCACGGTGGCCCTCCTCCACTTATTTTTCCAGCCACACACTTCATCTTCCTCCCCCAAACACGAAAAACCAACTCAAACCCGAGTCCAAGCTCGTTTTGCTGCCATTTTCTATCTCCTTTCTCAAAGCAACTCTCACAAAACTGCTTGGGGAGATTGTTCCTTGCTATGTGACTCCTCCATTGGTCCAATTAGTTTTTGTTCTAGTGCTTTATTCATTGCAAATTTGTGTTGCTTAGGTGACCCTGTTCTTGAGCTTGCATGTCAAATTTATATGGTTAAAAGTAGTTTTGATGCATGATATAGGCTCTAGGCACTTGTAGGAGTAGTTGCTATCAATATTATTGAGTTTGGTTTACTTTTATTTTGAAGTTACTAAAAATTTCAGAATTTTTCAAAAAATGATGAGGAGATTATTGAGGGGCTCATCGAGCCAAAGCTCGAAGGAAAATGCACCGAAGCCTAAGTATAATTTGCCGCGCACCACGGAGGTTCGGGCATGTGAATGGCCTTCCAAGGATTTCTTGAGAGCAACCGGGATTTATGAAGATTTTCATGAGTTGGCTCATAATGCAGGCCTCACCGCTTTCCTCCACGACCAATGCGATCAGTATCTCTTACTCACAAATACCTTTGTGCAAAACTTTCATTTTCATTCTAGCAACTCACCACCTATGGTGGAGTTTCATTTATATGATGAGCATAAGGAGATGTCACTTTATGATTTCTGTCGGATTTGTTTAGTCCCTTTTGGGGGCAAGACAGAAGAACCACATCATGATGATGTGGTGGGATTTATCAATACTATCATTGTAGGGGAAACTAGGAAGGTTTCCGATGCACGAATCACTAGCATACATTTTCCTGTTTTACGTTACTTTGCATTATTTGCTAGTCGTTGCTTAGTAGGTCGTGGAAACTGTGGAAACCTTAGCATCCCTGATATTATTATTTTGCTCCAAGGTTTATACAGTGATAACACTTTTAGTATGGGCGGCATTATTGCTATAAGGTTAAGTATGAACCGTACTAAGGGTCCCACCTTTGGAGGCATCTATGCTACACGCCTAGCGACACATTTTAATATACCTATTAGGCATGCTGAGAAGGAAGAAAAAGTGTTACCTCATGTTTATTTAGATTATAAAAGTATGGTGGCACATGATTTCATTGTTAAGAATAGGGCAGGAGAGCTTAAATATCAATTGTTCTTTAATAAACATCATCCTGAGACCATTACCTTGCATGCTCCTGCTTTATTTGATTTGACTGTAGGCATGTACCTTGTTCCGTTGACGGCTATCCACGCCTATCGGAACCCTGCACCAGCCGAGGAGCCAGAACTGGAACCACAATTTGATCCTTCATGACAGTCTAACTATCAGTGGGATCCGGAGATGATTGCCAGCCAGTGGCAATCGGAGCCTTCTTCTTCCTCATCACAGTACGACCCCAACAACTATTATTATGGATATCAGCCAGGCCAGCCATGGCCATAGACCAACTTAGGCCAAAACCCTAAGCTTGGGGGAGTACGTATTTCCCACCGACATTACATTTATGTTCACACAGACTTATTGCTAGATGTCGGTGCTCATACTTTTTCATTGTATCATCCATGCTAGTTTATTTCCTTTTATGCTTTCTTCTTGTGTGTTTAATAAACCTTAAGAAAACAAAAAAATAGTTGTAGCTTTTAATTAGTCTACTTTCCATGCCTGTAGTAGTAATTAAAAAGAAAACCCAAAAATATTTCATGTTCTTCTTTTGCATGTTGGGAGCTTTCCCGTGTAAATAGTTTTATTTCTTTTCTTACTTTGGGGGTCAGTAGGAGAAGATCATGATTAAATTGTTGAAGTGGCTCTTTTATGCATTATTGTTTATCTGACAAAAGAGCCCATATTGCCTTGTCTTCTCCTGTTTATTGAATGCTCGCAGATTCCAGCTTAGTCCAATGCACGTGCACTCTTATTATTTTTCACATTGTTCGGTCGTGCAAGTGAAAGGCAATTATGATGATATATGATGGACTGACTGAGATGAGAAAAGCTGGTATGAACTCTACCTCTTTTGTTTTTGTAGATATGATGAGTTCATCGTTCTAGATTCAGCTTGTTATGAATAAACATGTTTGCAATGAAAATTAGAGATCATAGTTGCTTATGCCATGCTTGATTAGCTATGAGTTATAATGGTTTACCGTGCATGCCAACATGCTATTAAAAATTGTTATGATGTGGTATGATAGGGTGGTATCCTCCTCTGAATGATTTAAGTGACTTGACTTCGCACATGTTCACGCATGTAGTTGAAACAAATCAACATAGCCTTCACGATATTTATGTTCATGGTGGATTATATCCTAATCATACTTGCATCCAATGTTTATTAATTTTAATGCATGTACATGGCTGTTGTCGCTCTCTAGTTGGTCGCTTCCCAGTCTTTTGCTAGCCTTCACCTGTACTAAGTGGGAATACTGCTTGTGCATCCAAACTCCTTAAACCCCAAAGTTATTCCACATGAGTCCACTATACCTTCCTATATGCGGTATCTACCTGCCGTTCCAAGTAAATTTGTATGTGCCAAACTATAAACCTTCAAATAATCATCTTGTTTTGTATGCTCGAATAGCTCATGTATCAACTAGGGCTGTCTGTATCTTCCATGCTAGGCGGGTTATTCTCAAGAGGAGTGGACTCTGCTCCTCACTCACAAGATAATGGGCTGGTCACCGGGATGCCCAGCCCCATGCTTTACGCAAACTAAATCAAAATAATTGCAAACAAAACTCCCCCTAGGACATGATGTATGTTGGAGGCACTCGTTGTTTCGAGCAAGCCATGGATTGATGTTTTTGGTGGAGGGGGAGTATAAACTTTACCATTCTGTTTGGGAAATCGCCTATAATGTGTGTAGCATGGAAGATATCGCCATCTCTCGGTTGTTATGTTGACAATGAAAGTATACCCCTCAAAATGTTATTCACCTCTATTTCAAAACCGATCTCTAGCACCTCTACAAATCCCTGCTTCCCTCTGCGAAGGGCCTATCTATTTACTTTTATGCTGAGTCATCATCCTCTTATTAAAAAGCACCAGTTGGAGAGCACCGCTGTCATTTGTATTCATTACTGTTAATTTATATTGGGTGTGACTATGATTGGATCTCTTTTACCATGAATTACAATGTCTAGTCAGTCCTTGATCTTTAAAGGTGCTCTGCATTTAAGTTTTGAGGTCTCATAAAGGGCTAGCGAGATACCATCTTGTTATATCATATTATGATTGTTTTGAGAAAGTGTTGTCATCCGAGATTTATTATTATGGCTTGCTACTTGATTATGTTATTGATATGAGTAATCATGAGACTTGAGAATTATTGCAAATGTGGTTAGTTATAATCTTTGCTGAAAACTTGAATGCTAGCTTGACATATTTACAATAACAAGAGCAAACAGAGTTTGTAAAACTTTTTCTTTATTTCTTTCAGTTTGTCAACTGAATTGCTTGAGGACAAGCAAGGGTTTAAGCTTGGGGGAGTTGATATGTCTCCAACGTATCTACTTTTCCAAACACATTTGCCCTTGTTTTGGACTCTAACTTGTATGATTTGAATGGAACTAACCCAGACTACCGCTGTTTTCAGCAGAATTGCCATGATGTGGTTTTATGTGCAGAAAACAAAAGTTCAAGGAATGACCTGAAACTCCACAGGATATCTTAAAATAAATAATAAAAAATCCTCGCCAAAGATGAAGACCAGGGGCCCACACCCTTCTCACGAGGGCGGGGGACGCCCCCTAGGGCGCCCCCCTACCTCGTGGGCCCCCTGGAGACCCCCCGACTCCAACTCCAACTCTATATAACTGCTTTCGGGGAGAAAAAAATAGGAGAGAAGAAATCATCGCGTTTTACGATGCGAAGCCGCCACCAAGCCCTAAAACCTCTCGGGAAGGCTGATCTGGAGTCCGTTCGGGGCTCCGGAGAGGGGGATTCGTCGCCGTCGTCATCATCAACCATCCTCCATCACCAATTTCATGATGCTCACCACCGTGCGTGAGTAATTCCATCGTAAGCTTGCTGGACGTCGATGTGTTGGATGAGATTCACCATGTAATCGAGTTAGTTTTGTTAGGGTTTGATCCCTAGTATCCACTATGTTCTGAGATTGATGTTGATTTGACTTTGCTATGCTTAATGCTTGTTACTAGGGCCCGAGTGCCATGATTTCAGATCTGAACCTATTATGTTTTCATCAATATATGAGAGTTCTAGATCCTATCTTGCAAGTCTATAGTCACCTATTATGTGTTATGATCCGTTAACCCCGAAGTGACAATAATCGGGATACTTACCGGTGATGACCGTAGTTTGAGGAGTTCATGTATTCACTATGTGCTAATGCTTTGTTCCGGTTGTCTATTAAAAGGAGGCCTTAATATCCCTTAGTTTCCATTAGGACCCCGCTGCCACGGGAGGGTAGGACAAAAGATGTCATGCAAGTTCTTTTCCATAAGCATGTATGCCTATATTCGCAATACATGCCTACATTACATTGACGAATTTGAGCTAGTTCTGTGTCACCCTATGTTATGACTGTTACATGATGAACCGCATCCGGCATAATTATCCATCATTGATCCAATTCCTACGAGCTTTCCATATACTGGTTTACGCTTATTTACTTTCCCGTTGCTATTGTTACAATCACTACAAAATACCAAAAACATTACTTTGCTTTCATTACTCTTTTGTTACCGTTACCATCACTATCATATTACTTTGCTACTAAACACTTTGCTGCAGATACTAAGTTTCCAGGTGTGGTTGAATTGACAACTCAGCTGCTAATACTTGAGAATATTCTTTGGCCCCCCTTGTGTCGAATCAATAAATTTGGGTTGAATACTCTAGCCTCGAAAGTTGTTGCGATCCCCTATACTTGTGGGTTATCAAGACTAATTTCTGGCGCTGTTGCCAGGGAGCATAGCTATATTCTTTGAGTCACTTGGGATTTATATCTGCTGGACACTATGAAGAACTTGAGAGATCCAAAAACTAAGATATATCCCTCAACTATCATCTAGCTCTGCACTTGATTCACCTTCTGTTATGAGTAAGCTTGCGACACCTACACCTGCTTCTGCTATTCGTTCTGATATGTTGCATGTTATTGATGATGCTACTTCTACTATGCATGATACTTATTATGAAACTACCTCTATGCCTGATACTACTATACCACTTAGTGATTTTCTCGAGGAACGACTTGCTAGGGCTAGAGAGATTGAAAATATTGAATCTGATTATGAAGATGAAAGTGATGATGAAGAATCACTTGTTATTCCCGAGGGTTATTTATTTGATCAAGATGCTTCTTTAGCTATTTTAGCCTGCAAAGATAGATATGAACTCAAAAGGTTATTATCTAAATGGAATAAGCAATCTCCAAATGCTAGGATGAGACCTAACCCTGATTTTGCTACTTCACCTATATGTGTTGCTAATAAGGATTATGAATTCTTTGTTGATCCTGATATAATTACTTTGGTTGAATCTGATCCTTTTCATGGTTATGAATCTGAAATTGTTGTAGCACATCTTACTAAATTAAATGATATAGCCACCCTGTTCACTAAGAATGAGAGATCTCGCTACTTTTATATCCTTAAAATAGTTTCATTCTCATTAAAGGGTGATGCTAAGATATGGTTTAATTCTCTTGATCCTGGTTGTGTGCGTAGTCCCTAGGATATGATTTACTACTTCTCTGCTAAATATTTCCCTGCGCATAAGAAAAAGCTGCTTTAAAGGAAATATACAACTTTGTGCAAATTAAAGAAGAGAGTCTCCCACAAGCTTGGGGGAGGCTTCTCAAGTTACTTGATGCTTTGCCTGGTCATCCTCTTAAGAAAAATGAAATACTTGATATCTTTTATAATGGACTAACCGATGCTTCCAGAGATTACCTGGATAGTTGTGCTGGTTCTCTTTTCAGGGAAAGAACACCGGATGAAGCTGAAATCTTATTGAATAATATGTTGACAAATCAAAATAATTGGGCACCTCTTGAGCCAGCTACTGAGCACAACTATCCAGGTGGTCTCTGGAAGCATCGGTTACTCCATTATAAAAGATATCAAGTATTTCATTTTTATTGAGAGGATGATCAGGCAAAGCATTAAGTAATCAGAGAAGACTCCCCCAAGCTTGTGGGAGACTCTCTTCTTCAATTTGCACAAAATTATATATTTTCCTTAAAGCAGCTTGTTTCTTATGAGCGGGGAAATATTTAGCAGAGAAGTAATAAATCATATCCTAGGGACTACGCACACAACCAGGATCAAGAGAATTAAACCCTTTAATGAGAATGGAAACAACTTAAGGATAAAGTAATAGCAAGTTTTCTCATCATGTGTAAAGAGGGTGGCTATATCATTTAATTTAGTAAGATTTGCCACAACAGTTTCAGATTCATAGCCATAAAAAGGATCAGATTCAACCAAAGTAATTAACTCAGGATTGATAGAGAAATCATAATCCTTATCAGTAATAAAGATAGGTGAAGTAGCAAAAGAGGGTCATATTTCATTTTAGCATTCAAATACTTTTCTTTAAGCTTAGCTAATAATTTCTTAAGATCGGATCTACCATTGCAAGCAAGAAAGTCCCTAGCAGTTTCTTCATCCATAACATAACCCTCAGAAACAACAGGCAATTCATATCTAGTGGGAGAATCTTCATCATCACTTTCATCAATATTATCAGTTTCAATAATTTCATTCTCTCTAGCCCAAGCAAGTTGTTCATCAAGAAATTCACCTAGTGGCACAGTAGTATCAAGCATAGAAGTAGTTTCATCATAAGTACCATGCAAAGCAGAAGTGGCATCATCAATAACATGCGACCTATCAGAATCAGTAGCATGTGTAGGTGACACAAGTTTACTCAAAACAGAAGGTGAATCAAGTGTAGAGCTAGATGGCAGTTCCTTACCTCCCCTTGTAGTTGAGGGAAAAATCTTTGTTCTTTGATCTTTCAAGTTCTTCATAATGATAAGCAGATATAAATCCCAAGTGACTCAAAGAATAGAGCTATGCTCCCCCGCAACGGCGCCAGAAAATAGTCTTGATAACCCACAAGTATAGGGGATCGCAATAGTTTTCAAGGGTAGAGTATTCAACCCAAATTTATTGATTCGACACAAGGGGAGCCAAAGAATATTCTCAAGTATTAGCAGCTGGGTTGTCAATTCAACCACACCTGGAAACTTAATATCTACATCAAAGTATTTAGTAGCAAAGTAATATGATAATAGTGGTAACGGTAGCAAAGTAATATTTTTTGGGTTTTGTAGTGATTGTAACAATAGCAACGGAAAAGTAAATAAGCGAAGAACAATATATGAAAATCTCATAGGCATTGGATCGGTGATGGAGAATTATGTTGGATGCGATCGATCATGCAACAGTTATAACATAAGGTGACACAGAACTAGTTCCAGTTCATCAATGTAATGTAGGCATGTATTCTGAATATAGTCATACATGCTTATGGAAAAGAACTTGCATGGCATCTTTTATCCTACCCTCCCGTGGCAGCGGGGTCCTATTGGAAACTAAGGGATATTAAGGCCTCCTTTTAATAGAGTACCGGACCAAAGCATTAACACATAGTGAATATATGAACTCCTCAAACTACGGTCATCACCGGTAATGGTCCCGATTATTGTCACTTCGGGGTTAATGGATCATAACACATAATAGGTGACTATAGACTTGCAAGATAGGATCAAGAACTCACATGTATTCATGAAAACATAATAGGTTCAGATCTGAAGTCATGGCACTCGGGCCCTAGTGAAAAGCATTAAGCATAGCAAAGTCATAGCAACACCAATCTCAGAACATAGTGGATACTAGGGATCAAACCTTAACAAAACTAACTCGATTACATGATAAATCTCATCCAACCCATCACCGTCCAGCAAGCCTATGATGGAATTACTCACGCACGGTGGTGAGCATCATGAAATTGGTGATGGAGGAAGGTAGATGATGACGATGGCGACGGATTCCCCTCTCCGGAGCCTCGAACGGACTCCAGATCAGCCCTCCCGAGCGAGTTTAGGGCTTGGCGGCGGTTCCGTATCATAAAACATGATGAATCCTTCTCTCTGATTTTTTTCTCCCCGAACACGAATATATGGAGTTGGAGTTGAGATCGGTGGAGCGTCAGGGGGCCCACGAGGCAGGGGGCGCGCCCACGGGGGTAGGCGCGCCCCCACCCTCGTGGATAGGGTGTGGGCCCTCTGACGCGGATTCTTCTTCCATTATTTTTTATATATTCCAAAAATAATCTCCGTTGATTTTCAGGTCATTTCGAGAACTTTTATTTCTGCACAAAAATAACACCATGACAATTCTGCTGAAAACATCGTCAGTCCGGGTTAGTCCTATTCAAATCATGCAAGTTAGAGTCCAAAACAAGGGCAAAAGTGTTTGGAAAAGTAGATACGACATAGACGTATCGACTCCCCCAAGCTTAAACATTTGCTTATCCTCAAGCAATTCAGTTGATAAACTGAAAGTGATAAAAAAACTTTTACAAACTCTGTTTGCTCTTGTTGTTGTAAATATGTAAAGCCAGTATTCAAGTTTTCAGCAAAGATTATGAACTAACCATATTCACAATAAAATTTAGGTCTCATGTTTACTCAAATCAATGGCATAATCAACTAGCGAGCAATAATAACAAATCTCGGATGCCAACACTTTCTCAAAACAATCATGATATGATATAACAAGATGGTATCTCGCTAGCCCTTTCTGAGACCGCAAAGCATAAATGCAGAGCACCTTTAAAGATCAAGGACTAACTAGACATTGTAATTCATGGTAAAAGAGATCCAGTCACAGTCATACTCAATGTAAACTAACAGTAATGGATGCAAATGACAGAGATGCTCTCCAACTGGTGCTTTTTAATAAGAAGATGATGACTCAACACAAAAGTAAATAGATAAGCCCTTCATAGAGGGAAGCAGGGATTTGTAGAGGTGCAAGAGCTCGGTTTTGAAATAGATATGAACAATATTTTGAGCGGTATACTTTCATTGTCAACATAACAATCGAGAGATCTCGATATCTTCCATGCTACACACATTATAGGCGGTTTCCAAGCATAATGGTAAAGTTTATACTCCCCCACCACCAACAAGCATCAATCCATGGCTCGCCCGAAACAACTGGTGCCTCCAACTAGCAACTATGCTAGGGGAGTTTTGTTTGCAATTATTTTGATTTGATTTGAGCATGGGACTGGGCGTCCCGATGACCAGCCATTTTCTCGTGAATGAGGAGCGGAGTCCACTCCTCTTGGGAATAACCCGCCTAGCATGGAGGATACAGACAACCCTAGTTGATACATGAGCTATTCAACCATACAAAATAGAATGTTTATTTGAAGTTCTAGAGTTTGGCACATACAAATTTACTTGGAACCGCAGGTAGATACCGTATATAGATAGGTATGGTGGACTCATATGGAATAACTTTGGGGTTTATGGAATTGGATGCATAAGTAGTATTCCCGCTTAGTACAAGTGAAGGCTAGAAAAAGACTGGGAAGCGACCAGCTAGAGAGCGACAACAGTCATGAACATGCATTAAAATTAATCAACACCGAATGCAAGCATGAGTAGGATATAATGCACCATGAACATAAATATCGTGGAGGCTATGATGATTTTGTTTCAACTACATGTGTGAACATGTGCCAAGTCAAGCCACTCGAATCGTTCAAAGGAGGATACCACCCTATCTTACCACATCACAACCATTTTAATAGCATGTTGGCACGCAAGGTAAACCATTATAAACTCCTAACTAATTAAGCATGGCATAAGCAACTATAATCTCTAATTGTCATTGCACATATGTTTCTTTCATAATAGGCTGAATCAGGAACGATGAACTAATCATATTTACAAAAACAAGATAGGTCGAGTTCATACCAGCTTTCCTCATCTCAATAAGTTCATCATATAATCATCATTATTGCCTTTCACTTGCACGACCGAATAGTGTTGATAATAATAATAGTGCACGTGCATTGGACTAAGCTGGAATCTGCAAACACTCAATTCAAGAGAGAAGACAAGGTAATATGGGCTCTTTGTTATATCAAAAATAATGCATATAAGAGCCACTCAACATTTTCATCATGGTCTTCTCCTCTCGACCCCCAAAGGAAAGAAAAGAAATAAAACTATTTACACGGGAAAGCTCCCAACAAGCAAAAGAAGAACGAGAAATCGTATTGGGTTTTCTTTTTAATTACTACTACTACAGGCGTGGAAAGTAAACTAACTAACATCTACAACTAATTTTTTTTTTCTTAAGGTTTTTCAAACACACAAGAAGAAAACGAGAAAATGAAAATAAACTAGCATGGATGATACAATGAAAGAGTATGAGCATCGACAACTGGCATGAGTGTGTGAACATGAATGTAATGTCAGTGAGAGATACATACTCCCCCAAGCTTAGGCTTTTGGCCTAAGTTGGTCTATGCCCGTGGTTCAAAGTGACCCTCTCGGGTGTAAGGAGGAGTGTCCTCTGGGTGCCACTGGTTGGCAATCTCCTTAGGATTCCACTGATAAACTGAATGTCGATAAGGGTCCTGGGGTGGTTCCGGCTCAGGCTCTGGAGATGGTGCCACACTCCAGTATGCATAAACGTCCTCCGGTAAAACAAGGTACTTGCCTGAAAATATGTTAAACAAAGAGGGAGCAGGCAAGGTAATAGTCTCAAAGTTATTCTTACCAAAAATCAGTCTATAGTTAAGCATCTTCTTCTTATTCTTAACAATAAAATCATATGCTACCATGCTCTTATAATCTGGAAAAATATTAGGCAGCAAATTTTCCTCTTTCTCATAATGCCTGATAGGTATGTTAAAGTGTGCAGCTAGGCGTGAGGCAAAAATGCCTCCAAGGACGGGGCCCTTAGTACGGTTCAGATTTAACCGTTTAGCAACAATAGCGTCTAAACTGAAAGTAGTATCTTGAAAGAAGGCATGGTGCAAAATAACAATATCAGGATCACTAAGGTTCCCATAGTTCCCGCGACCAATTAAGCATCTACTAGCAAATATTGTAAAGTAACGTAGAACAGGAAAATGTATGCTAGTGATTCTTGCATCGGAAACTTTCCTCGTTTCCCCCACAACAATCATATCAATAAATCCCTCCACATCATTACGATGTGGTTCCTCTATGCTGCCATCAAAAGGTATCAAACAAACCCGACAAAAATCACGAAGTGACATTTCCTTATGCTCATCATATAAATAAAATTCCACCGAAGGTGGCGAGCTTCTAGCATGGAAATGAAAGTTTTGCACAAGGATATTGGTGAGTAAGAGATACTCTTCGCGCTGGTCGTGGAGGAAAGCGGTGAGGCCTGCATTCTCAGCCAAATAATAAAAATCTTCATAAATCCCGGCCTCTTTCAAGAACTCATCACAAGGCCATTCACATGGCCGAACCTCCGCAGTACGAGGGAGATTATACTTGGGCTTCTTGTTCTCTTCATCTTGCTTATCCTTCGAGCTTCGGCTCGATGAGCCCCTCAAAAATCTCTTCATCCTTTTCCAAAATTTTCTGAAATTTTTAGTAACTTAAAATAAAAGTGAACCAAACTCAACAAAATTGATAGCAACTACTCCTACAAGTGCCTAGAGGATATATCATGCATTAAAACTACTTTTGACCATATAAATTTGACATGCAAGCTCAAGAACAAGGTCACCTAAGCAGCAAAAATTTACAATGAATAAGGCACTAGAATAAAAACCTTAAGAAAAACCAACTCTCGATCCAGCTGAGTGTTGTGGGAGAGCTTCGTCAGCACGATGGCATGATGACGGTGACGATGAAGCTACCGGTGCAGGGCTTCGCCTAAGCACTACGACGATATGACCGGGGTGGATTATGGTGGAGGGGGCACCACACACGGCTAAGGGATCAATGATCAACTTGTGTGTCTATGGGGCGCTCCCTGGCCACATATATAAAGGATGGAGGGAGGTGGAGGCCGGCCCTCATAGGGCGCGCCCAAAGTGTGGAGTCCTACTAGGACTCCCTAGTCCTAGTAGGATTCCACCTCCCACATGGAATAGGAAAAAGGGAAGGGAGAAGGAGAAGGAAAGAAGGGGCGCCCCCTTTCCCAAGTCCAATTCGGACCAGTCCCTGGGGAAGGGGCGCGGCCACCCTTGAGGCCTTTCTCTCCTTTCCCGTATGGCCCATTAAGGCCCAATACGAATTCACGTAACTCTCCGGTACTCCAAAAAATACCCGAATCACTCGAAACCTTTCCGATGTCCGAATATAGCCTTCCAATATATCAATCTTTACATCTCAACCATTTCGAGACTCCTTGTCATGTCCCCGATCTCATCCAGGACATCGAACAAACTTCGGTCATCAAATCACATAACTCATAATACAAATCGTCACAGAACGTTAAGCGTGCGGACCCTACGGGTTCGAGAACTATGTAGACATGATCGAGACTCATCTCTGGTCAATAACCAATAGCGGAACCTAGATGCTCATATTGGCTCCTACATATTCTACGAAGATCTTTATCGATCAAACCACATAACAACATACGTTGTTCCCTTTGTCATCGGTATGTTACTTGCCCGAGATTCGATCGTCGGTATCCTCATACCTAGTTCAATCTCATTACTGGCAAGTCCCTTTACTCGTTACATAATGCATCATCCCGCAGCTAACTCATTAGTCACAATGCTTGCAAGGCTTATAATGATGTGCATTACCGAGAGGGCCCAGAGATACCTCTCCGATGACGGGGTGACAAATCCTAATCTCGATCTATGCCAACTCAACAAACACCATCGGAGACACCTGTAGAGCATCTTTATAATCACCCAGTTACATTGTGACTTTTGATAGCACACAAGGTGTTCCTCCGATATTCGGGAGTTGCATAATCTCATAGTCTGAGAAACATGTATAAGTCATGAAGAAAGCATTAGCAATGAAACTGTAATGATCATCATGCTAAGCTAACGGATGGGTCAAGTCAATCACATCATTCTCTAATGATGTGATCCCGCTTATCAAATGACAACTCTTTGCCCTTGGCTAGGAAACTTAACCATCTTTGATTAACGAGCTAGTCAAGTAGAGGCATACTAGTGACACTCTGTTTGTCTATGTATTCACACATGTACTAAGTTTCCGGTTAAAACAATTCTAGAATGAATAATAAACTTTTATCATGATATAAGGAAATATAAATAACAACTTTATTATTGCCTCTAGGGCATATTTCCTTCATGGAGTTTTAGTCATCTTGCCCATGAGGCATGGTTAGCAAGCATCAAATGATTCATAATCAAGTGATTCCAAAAGTCCATCCGCATGGAGTTTCTTCATGCGCTTTATACCAATATGACCTAAACGGTAGTGCCACAAGTATGTTGCTCTATCATTATCAACTTTGCATCTTTTGGCATCAATATTATGAATATGTGTATCACTACGATCGAGATTCAATAAACCATTCACCTTGGGTGTATGACCATAGAAGGTTTTATTCATGTAAACAGAATAACAATTATTCTTAGACTTAAATGAATAACCGCATTGCAATAAACGTGATCCAATCATATTATGCTCAACGCAAACACCAAAAAATATTTATTTTAGGTTCAACACTAATCCCGAAGGTAAAGGGAGTGTGCGATGGTGATCTTATCAACCTTGGAATCACTTCCAACACACATCGTCACCTCGCCCTCAACTAGTCTCTGTTCATTTTGTAACTCCTGTTTCAAGTTACTAATCATAGCAACTGAACCGGTATCAAATACCCTGGGGTTACTATGAACACTAGTAAAGTACACATCAATAACATGTATATCAGATATACCTTTCACTTTGCCATCCTTCTTATCCGCCAAATACTTGGGGAAGTTCCGCTTCCAGTGACCAGTCCCTTTGAAGTAGAAGCACTCAGTTTCCAGCTTAGGTCGATACTTGGGCTTCTTCCCGGGAGTAGCAACTTGCTTGCTATTCTTCTTGAAGTTCCCTTTTTCCCTTTACCCTTTTCTTGAAACTAGTGGTCTTGTTAACCATCAACACTTGATACTCCTTTTAGATTTCTACCTCTGCAGCCTTTAGCATCGCGAAGAGCTCGGGAATCGTCTTTTTCATCCCTTGCATATTATAGTTCATCACGAAGTTCCAGTAACTTGGTGATAGTGACTAGAGAACTCTGTCAATCACTATCTTATCTGAAAGATTAACTCCCACTTGTTTCAAGCGATTATAGTACTCAGACATTCTGAGCACATGCTCACTGGTTGAGCTATTCTCCTTCATCTTGTAGGCAAAGTACTTGTCAGAGGTCTCATACCTCTCGACTTGCGCATGAGTCTAAAATAATAATTTTAGATCTTGGAACATCTTATATGCTGTGTGGCATTCAAAATATTTTTGAAGTCCCGGTTCTAAGCCGTAAAGCATGGCGCACTAAACTATCAAGTAGTCATCATACCGAGCTTGCCAAATGTTCATAACGTCTGCATCAACTCCTGCAAAAGGTCCGTCACCTAGCGGTGCATCAAGGACATAATTCTTCTGTGCAGCAACGAGGATAATCCTCAGATCACGGACCCAGTCTGCATCATTGCTACTATTAGCTTTCAACTTAGTTTTCTCTTGGAACATATTAAAAATAAAACAGGGGAGCTATACGCGAGCTATTGATCTACAACATAGATATGCTAATACTATCACGACTAAGTTCATGATAAATTAAAGTTCAATTAATCATATTACTTAAGAACTCCCACTTAGATAGACATCCCTCTAGTCATCTAAATGATCACGTGATCCATATCAACTAAACCATGTCCGATCATCACGTGAGATGGAGTTGTTTTCAATGGTGAACGTCTCTATGTTGATTATATCTACTATATGATTCACGTTCGACCTTTCGGTCTCAGTGTTCCGAGGCCATATCTGCATATGCTAGGCTCGTCAAGTTTAACCCGAGTATTCCGCGTGTGCAAAACTGTCTTGCACCCATTGTATGTGAATGTAGAGTTTATCACACCCGATCATCAAGTGGTGTGTCGGCACGACAAACTGTCGCAACGGTGCATACTCAAGGAGAACACTTATACCTTGAAATTTAGTGAGGGATCATCTTATAATGCAACCACCGCACTAAGCAAAATAAGATGCATAAAAGATAAACATCACATGCAATCAAAATATGTGACATGATATGGCCATCATCATCTTGTGCCTTTGATCTCCATCTCCAAAGTACCGTCATGATGTTCATCGACACCAGCATGACACCATGATCTCCATCATCTTGATCTCTATCAACGTGTCATCACAGGGTCGTCTCGCCAACTATTGCTTTTGCAACTATTGCTATCGCATAGCGACAAAGTAAAGCAATTATATGATGCTTGCATCTTATGTAATAAAGAGACAACCATAAGGCTTCAGCCAGTTGCCGATAACTTCAACAAAACATGATCAACTCATACAACAATTTATATCTCATCACGCCTTGACCATATCACATCACAACATGCCGTGCAAAAACAAGTTAGTCGTCATCTACTTAGTTGTTGCAAGTTTTACGTGGCTACTACGGGCTTCTAGCAAGAACCGTTCTTTCCTACGCATCAAAACCACAATGATTTTTCGTCAAGTGTGCTATTTTAACCTTCAACAAGGACCGGCCGTAGTCAAACTCGATTCAACTAAAGTTGGAGAAATAGACACCCGCCAGCCACCTGTGTGCGAAGCACGTCTGTATAACCAGTCTCATGAACACAATCATGTAATGTCGGTCTGGGCCGCTTCATCCAACAATACCGCCGAATCAAAGTAAGACGTTGGTGGTAAGCAGTATGACTATTATCACCCACAACTCTTTGTGTTCTACTCGTGCATATAACATCTACGCATAGACCTGGATCGGATGCCACTGTTGGGGAACGCAGTATTTCAAAATTTTCCTACGATCACGCAAGATCTGTCTAGGAGATGCATAGCAACGAGATGGGAGAGTGTGTCTACGTACCCTCATAGACCGAAAGCGGAAGCATTTAGTAACGCGGTTGATGTAGTCGAACGTCTTCGCGATCCAACTAATCCAAGCACTGAACGTATGGCACCTCCGCGTTCAGCACACGTTCAGCACGATGACGTCCCTCGAGCTCTTGATCTAGTTGAGGATGAGGGAGAATTTCGTCAGCACGACGGCGTGTTGACGGTGATGGTGAAGTTACCGGCGTAGGGCTTCGCCTAAGCACTACAACAATATGACCGAGGTGTGTAACTGTGGAGGGGGGCACCGCACATGATGATACATCTCCACCGTATCTATAATTTTTTATTGTTCCATGCTATTATATTATCTGTTTTGGATGTTTAATGGGCTTTGTTATACAGTTTTATATTATTTTTGGGACTAACCTAATAACCAAAGGCCAATGCAAATTGCTTTTTTTTGCCTATTTCAGTGTTTCGCAGAAAAGGAATACCAAACGGAATCCAAATGGAATGAAACCTTCGGGAGTGTTATTTTGGAACAAACACAATCCAGGAGACTTGGAGTGGACGTCAAGGAAGCAACGAGGCGACCACGAGGTAGGAGGGTGCGCCCCCACCCTCGTGGCTCCACCGACCTACTTCTTTCGCCTATATATATACTAATATACCTCGAAAACATCCGGGAGCACCACGAAACCCTATTTCCACCGCTGCAACCTTCTGTACCCGTGAGATCCCATCTTGGGGCCTTTTCCGGCGCTCCGCCGAAGGGGGAATCGATCACGGAGGGCTTCTACATCAACACCATAGCCTCTCTGATGATGTGTGAGTAGTTTACTGATACGTCTCCGTCGTATCTACTTTTCCGAACACTTTTGCCCTTGCTTTGGACTCTAACTTGTATGATTTGAATGGAACTAACCCGGACTGACGCTGTTTTCAGAAGAATTGCCATGATGATGTTTTATGTGCAGAAAACAAAAGTTCTCGGAATGACCTGAAACTCCACGGAATATCTTACAATAAATAATAAAAAATCCTCGCCAAAGATGAAGACTAGGGGGCCCACACCCTTCTCACGAGGGTGGGGGGTGCGCCCCCTAGGGCGCCCCCTACATCGTGGGCACCCTGGAGACCTCCCGACTCCAACTCCAACTCTATATAACTGCTTTCGGGGAGAAAAAAATAGGAGAGAAGAAATCATCGCGTTTTACGATATGGAGCCGCCGCCAAACCCTAAAACCTCTCGGGAGGGTTGATCTGGAGTCCGTTCGGGGCTCCGGAGAGCGGGGTTCGTCGCCGTCGTCATCCAACCATCCTCCATCACCAATTTCATGATGCTCACCGCCGTGGGTGAGTAATTCCATCGTAAGCTTGCTGGACGGTGATGGGTTGGATGAGATTCACCATGTAATCGAGTTAGTTTTGTTAGGGTTTGATCCCTAGTATCCACTATGTTCTGAGATTGATGTTGCTATGACTTTGCTATGCTTAATGCTTGTCACTAGGGCCTGAGTGGCATGCTTTCAGATCTGAACCTATTATGTTTTCATCAATATATGCAAGTTCTCGATCCTATCTTGCAAGTCTATAGTCACCTATTATGTGTTATGATCCGTTAACCCCGAAGTGACAATAATCGGGATACTTACCGGTGATGACCGTAGTTTGAGGAGTTCATGTATTCACTATGTGCTAATTCTTTGTTCCGGTTCTCTATTAAAAGGAGGCCTTAATATCCCTTAGTTTCCATTAGGACCCCGCTGCCACGGGAGGGTAGGACACAAGATGTCATGCAAGTTCTTTTCCATCAGCACGTATGACTATATTCGGAATACATGCCTACATTACATTGACGAATTGGAGCTAGTTCTGTGTCACCCTATGTTATGACTGTTACATGATGAACCACATCCGGCATAATTATCCATCATTGATCCGATGCCTACGAGCTTTCCATATACTGGTTTACGCTTATTTACTTTCCTGTTGCTGTTGTTACAATCACTACAAAATACCAAAAACATTACTTTGCTTTCATTACTCTTTTGTTACCATTACCATCACTATCATATTACTTTGCTACTAAACACTCTGCTGCAGATACTAAGTTTCTAGGTGTGGTTGAATTGACAACTCAGCTGCTAATACTTGAGAATATTCTTTGGCTCCCCTTGTGTCGAATCAATAAATTTGGGTTGAATACTCTACCCTCGAAAGCTGTTGCGATCCCCTATACTTGTGGGTTATCAAGACCAATTTCTAGCGCTGTTGCCGGGGAGCATAGCTCTATTCTTTGAGTCACTTGGGATTTATATCTGCTGGACACTATGAAGAACTTGAGAGATCCAAAAACCAAGATCTATCCCTCAACTACGAGGGGAGGTAAGGAACTGCCATCTAGCTCTGCACTTGATTCACCTTCTGTTATGAGTAAGCTTGCGACACCTAAACCTGATTCTGCTATTTGTTCTGATATGTCGCATGTTATTGATGATGCTACTTCTACTATGCATGATACTTATGATGAAACTACCTCTATGTCTGATACTACTATGCCACTTACTGATTTTCTCGAGGAATGACTTGCTAGGGTTAGAGAGATTGAAAATATTGAATTTGATTATGAAGATGAAAGTGATGATGAAGAATCACTTGTTATTCCTGAGGGTTATTTATTTGATCAAGAAGCTTCTTTAGCTATTTTAGCTTGCAAAGATAGATATGAACTCAAAAGGTTATTAGCTAAATGGAATAAGCAATCTCCAAATGCTAGGATGAGACCTGACCCTGCTTTTGCTACTTCACCTATTTGTGTAGCTGATAAGGATTACGAATTCTCTGTTGATCCTGATATAATTACTTTAGTTGAATCTGATCCTTTTCATGGCTATGAATCTGAAACTGTTGTAGCACATCTTACTAAATTAAATGGTATAGCCACCCTGTTCACTAATGATGAGAGATCTCGCTAATTTTATATCCTCAAAATATTTTCGTTCCCATTAAAGGGTGATGCTAAAATATGGTTTAATTCTCTTGATCCTGGTTGTGTGCGTAGTCCCCAGTATATGATCTATTACTTCTCTACTAAATATTTCCCTGCTCATAAGAAACAAGCTGCTTTAAAGGAAATATACAACTTTGTGCAAATTAAAGAAGATAGTCTCCCACAAGCTTGGGGGAGGCTTCTCAAGCTACTTAATGCTTTGCCTGATCATCCTCTTAACAAAAATGAAATACTTGATATCTTTTATAGTGGACTAACCGATGCTTCCAGAGATTACCTGGATAGTTGTGCTGGTTCTCTTTTCAGGGAAAGAACACCGGATGAAGCTGAAATCTTATTGAATAATATGTTGACAAATGAAAATAATTGGGCACCTCCTAAGCCATCTCCTGAGCCAGCTCCTGCTCCAATTAAGGATCCTATTCCTAAACCAACTCCGAAGAAGAGAGGTGTTCTATTTCTCAGTCCCGTAGATATGCAAGAGGCAAAGAAATCTATGAAAGAAAAAGGTATTAAAGCTGAAGATGTTAAGAATTTACCTCCTATCGAAGAAATACATGGTCTTAATTTACCGCCTATTGAAGAAACATATGATCTTAATCCTTTATTTATTGAAGAACCTACAAACCTTGATAACCCGACACAGGTAGTGTTGAGGATATCATTACTGGGCGTAAACCGGCCTATCTGGGCCGGGTTAACTTCTTCAGTAGTTAACTATGTTGAAACCCAAGAAGGCAGATGAGGGCTCAAGGCCCATAGTCGGTTCAAGGCCTGTAGCCGTAAACCGGCGTTGGTATGTAACTTGTATTGTAAGTTAGGAATAAGTAGAGACCAGACCGGACACATCTATGAGCCGGTATTGGGAATATGTGAACCGACGGGCGTCACCCGTGTATATAAGGGGACGACCCGGCGGTGGTTCAGACAACAGACAACAACTCGAGACATAGGCGAAGCTTGTTTGCTCCCTAGTCATCGAAACCCCATCAATCCCATCACAACTAGACGTAGGCTTTTACCTTCATCGAAGGGGCCGAACTAGTATAAACTCTCTTGCGTCCCTGTGTCCGCTTTAACCCCTTCAAGCTAACCCGTCGCGATGGCTCCATGACTAAGTCCTTTCTCTAGGACATCTGCCGTGACAAAACCACGACAGTTGGCGCCCACCGTGGGGCTATCGCACGATGGTTTCAAGTTCTTGGAGGGCCGCTTTGAAGGACTCAAGGGCTATGCTGTGGGCCGGATGACTAAGAGTCGTCGCGGCAAGCTCTACATCGATGATGCAGGCTGGGGCCCCGAGGCCGGCTCAGTTGAGTATGGGTACCGGGTCCCCTTTGGTGGCATACACATTTTCATCGGCAAGATCGGAGAACCGGGCCCTGAGCCGGACATTTGCACTGACCTCGTCGAAACGGCTCAGCGTGCGCCATCCGCCCGGGTTAAACCAGCCGTGAAGCGTGCCTTCGTGGGAGTCATCCATGGAGGAAGTTATGAGGATGGATCGGAATCTCGCGGCGAGACCGTCATTTATTCCAGCGATGAGTCATCAACCGGAGAAACTGAATCTCTATATCAGCTACAAGATGGCCGGATTGGGGGCTGTTCCGATGGCGACAGTATTCCGGACCCCTCTGATCAACCCAACCGAGTTGGAATATTCATGGCCGGCACACAAGCAGCGCTTCATTCTTCGACCGGTGTGCCAATAACCTCTGGTTCAGTAGCAGCGACAGCTGCTGGGGCAGGAAGCTCTGCACGCCCGCCGGCTCAAGTTCTATCAGATCTATTTGATGCATTGGCTGCGCTTATGGCAGAAGCTAATCCGGCGAATCAGGAAGTCCACAACGCGGAGATTGCAAAGGTGAAGGAATAGATCACCCAGGCCAAGGCGGACCTGGCAGCTGAGAATGCCAAGATGACCACAGAGCGGGCCGCTTTAGACGCACAAGCCTACAGGCTCATGTTGGACTAGAACACGTCGCATGAAGTCATGAGAAGGAAGTACCGATCCTGTTTGCCTTTGGTTTTCGAGGCCAGAGACCTTTCAACACCCCAGGAGCAGGAACCAGTAATCCGCTAGAGGGGAACCGCGCAGAAGCTCCTAGGACCGGTGCGCCGGTTCATCCCCGTCTGATGGATCTGCCTCGTCAAAACACAGTTATACCTCAGGCTGTTTCAACACCTCCGGGTCACTACTCCAACCCAATGGACAATCTTGTTGCCGCTGCTGCACAGCTGGAGGCCATTCCAATTGAAGGCGACTCACCGCAGGCGATAGAGACGCGACGGGTCAAGGAGCTTCTTAGGACAGCTTTGGACCAACAGGAAGCATACTCATACAGCCGCGACCGGATCCACTCGACCCCTCGCCCAAGCCGGAGCTATAGCAGGCGTATGGATGAACCGACAGTGTCAAGCAATGAACGACATGGAGCACCCCGCGGCAACAACCCTGCGGGTGGTGCTGATAACACTCAGGAGGTGGTGGACCGGGCCCGAGCATGCAGGGAAGCCGAGTTATCCACACAGTATCAGGCTCGGCAGCTTACGCCGGTTCGTCCAACTATCTCGGTCGAACCCGGTGTTACTTCTAGTTCTTTGGGGGTGCCTTGCCTTGTCCCCGCTTTACGCAATGTGTGCCTGCCCAAGGATTTCAAGGGCCCGCGCAAGGTGCCAAATTACACGGCGGATCAACCCCCAGAGACGTGGGTGGAGAGCTATGAGATGGCCATGGAGATGCTTGATGTGGATGATGCGGCATGTGCGAAGTACTTCACCATGATGCTTGAAGGAACGGCCCGCACTTGGTTAAAAAGCTTACCGGCCAACTCTATCAGTTCATGGGCCCAATTACGAGCCCGGTTTATCAGTAATTTCAAGGATGCATGTAAGCAGCTTATGTCGATAGTGGACTTAGCTGCCTGTGTCCAGGAGGAAGGAGAATCAACGACTGATTGGGTGCGCCGGGTCTCACAAGTGTTGCATTCATCAGACCGCATCAACGCTGACACCACAGTCTTAACCCTAGAAGGCAACTGCTGGTTTGGACCCCTAAAGCTGAAGTTGGGACGGATGAAGCACCATTGCACTGACATGGGGACCCTCATGGCTGCTTTGGTAAAGTATGCTGATTTTGATAGTACCAAGGATCCCGAATCTGATGATGACAAGGCAGGGAAGGGAAAGAGGAACAACAACTCCAAAGGTCAGCAGCATCACTTGGCAGGCAATAGTGGCGGAGGCAAGCATAAAGCGGATGGTAACATGGACTTTGTGGCTAATACCAACGCGCAGGACAAGGGCTAGCGACGCAAGGGTAAGCCGTCAAATCACAGTGGGAGACCCAACCCTAACCCGAACTGCCTAAATTATCTACTGAGCCAGCCCTGTCCAAGACATGGGACGAAGGAGGTGCCAGCAAACCACCTTTGGAAGGATTGCTTCATTATGCAGGAGTTCAAGAATTCTAATGCTTTCCGGTATGATCACGGCTCCGGCGGTGGCTCAGGATCCAGGCCGGGTTACGGTGGAGGAAATTCGGGTTCAGGATTTAATGGTAATCCGGGCGGACATAATAATCAAAATAATCAGAACAACCAGGGTGGTTACAACCAGCAGCAGCAACAGTCAGGTTACCAGAGCAACCCAAAGCAGTTGAATAGTGGGCAGTACCATGTCTTCACCACTAGCTTGGACAAGCGAGACCGGAAGGTTCAGAGGCGGGCAGTCAACTCTGTTGAACCGGCCGTGCCCTGTTATTTACGCTGGTCTGAACAGCCAATCATATGGAGCAGAGAGGATCACCCTCCCCAGGTTGATAATCAGGGTCAGTTGGCTCTGGTGGTGGCGCCTCAGGTGGGAGGTTACAAATTCACCAAAGTGCTCATAGATGGAGGGAGCAGCATTAATATCTTGTACTACGAGACCTTTCGTCGTATGGGACTAACAGATAAAAATCTCAAACCGTCTAATACGGTATTCCATGGTGTGGTACCTGGCAAGTCAGCATATCCTGTTGGTAAGATAGCTCTGGAAGTGGCCTTTGGAGATGATCATGATTCCAGGTCGGAAACATTGACGTTTGAAGTGGTAAAAATCCAAAGTCCATATCACGCCCTGTTTGGGTGACCGACCTATGCCAAGTTTATGGCACGACCATGTTATGTGTATTTGCATCTCAAAATGCTGGGTCACAAGGGGACAATAATGGTTCACGAAAGCCATAAAATCGCTTTGGAGTGCAAGGAAGGAGATGCGGCCTACGCAGAGTCAGTTTGTGCCACCGAGGAGCTATAGTATTATAAGGATAATGTTGATCTGGTGGACATGACTCCATTAAAGAAGCCAACTACGGAGCATGATCTGGCCCTGAAGTTCAAATCGGCAGCAGAAACTAAGCTTGTTGACTTCGTACCTGGCGATTCGTCCAAGCAGTTCAGCATCAGTGCCAACTTGGATCCGAAATAGGAAAGCGCGCTCATCGAGTTCATCCGTGAGAATCGGGACATTTTTGCATGGAAACCCTCTGACATGCCAGGTGTACCGAGGCAACTCGCTGAGCACACTCTTAATGTGGATCCTAAATACAAACCGGTGAAACAGTTCCTCCACCGGTTTAACGAAGAAAGACGCAAGGCGATTGGAGAAGAGGTAGCCAGGCTCTTAGCAGCTGGCTTTATTGTTGAAGTTTTTCACCCTGAGTGGCTTGCCAATCCGGTGCTGGTCCTTAAGAAAAATGGCACCTAGCGCATGTGTGTGGATTATACAAATCTTAATAAGGCTTGTCCAGCAGATCCTTTTGCCCTCCCTCGTATTGATCAAATTATTGATGCTACGGAGGGTTGCGAGCGTTTAAGTTTTTTGGATGCATATTCTGGCTATCATTAGATCAAAATGGCAGTTAAGGACCAGGAGAAGACGGCATTCATAACTCCCTTTGGAGCCTTCTGCTATGTGTCTATGCCCTGTGGGCCAAAGAGTGCCCATGAAACTTATCAACAGTGTGTACAAAATTGTCTTCACAAGCAAATTGGCCGTAATGTACATGCTTACGTAGATGATATCGTAGTTAAGTCCAGGGAGAAGGAGACTTTGGTTGACGACTTGAAGGAAACATTTGATAACCTGAGGACATACAAGATGATGCTTAATCCGTCCAAGTGTGTCTTTGGTGTACCGGCAGGCAAGTTATTGGGTTTTTTGGTGTCCAACAGGGGAATTGAGGCTAATCCGGAGAAGATCACAGCCATCACCTCCCTGGCTAAACCAAAGTGTATTAATGATGTTCAACGCCTGGCAGGACGAATTGCCATGTTAAGCCGGTTTGTCAGCCGCCTTGGTGAGAAGGCAATCCCTTTGTATCAGATGTTGAAGAAGACGGATCAATTCCTCTGGAGTTCCACTGCTGATGAAGCATTTGAGGACTTAAAACGGCAATTGGTTAATCCGCATGTGCTCACCGCTCCCATTTACAAGGAGCCGTTACTGCTATATGTTGCTGCTAATGCTCGTGCGGTCAGCGTTGCTATTCTGGTGGAGCGAAAGGAGGCAGGTAAGGAGCATCCGGTTCAACGTCCGGTCTATTATATCAGCGAGGTACTCATTGAGTCCAAGCAAAGGTATCCGCATTGGCAGAAGCTGGTGTACGGAGTTTTTATGGCAAGCCGGAAGCTTAAGCAATACTTCCATGGGCACCCAATTACGGTGGTCAGTTCTGCTCCTTTGGGGGATATCATCCAGAACCGGGAAGCGACTGGCCGGATTGCCAAGTGGGCTATAGAGCTTGGGCCACACGGATTGAAGTATGTGCCTCAGACGGCGGTTAAGTCTCAAGCACTTGTTGATTTCATCAATGATTGGACGGAACTGCAAGCACCTAAAGAAAAGCCGGATCACACATATTGGACCATCCATTTTGATGGATCCAGGCAATTGGAAGGCTCGGGGGCTGGAGTCGTATTAACTTCCCCACGAGGTGATAAGTTTTGTTACGTTCTCCGCTTAATGTTCCCTTGTACTAACAATGCAGCTGAGTATGAAGCCTTGCTGCATGGTCTCCGGATGGCTAAGGAGATGAATCTAAGTCGAGTTAAGTGCTTCGGTGACTCGGACCTCGTGGCTCAACAAGTATCTGGCACTTGGGATTCCAAGGACCCACTCATGGCAGCGTATCGTCATGAGGTGGATATTGTTGCAGGTCACTTTAAAGGCTATCAGGTGAACCACATGGACCGACGGAAGAATGAAGCGGCGGACGCTTTAAGCCGGCTAGGCTCTTAGCGCAAACCGGTCCTGCCCAATGTTTTTCTTGATGTGCTGCACAACCCGTCGGTCAAGCTCCCTGGTGAAGCAGATTTAGCTATTCCTGATCCGGAGGCTCAATTGGTGGCAGCTCTTCATGTCATTCTGGATTGGACGCTTCCTTACCTGGCGTACATGAACCGGGGCGAGTTACCAGAGGATGAGACTCTGGCCCGACAGATAATCCAGCGGTCCAAGTCCATGACTATTGTCAATGGCGAGTTGCATCATTGTAGTGTGTCAGGGGCGTTTCAACGTTGTGTGTCTCCTGAAGAAGGCTGTGAATTTTTGCGTGAGATCGACGAAGGAGATTGTGGTCACCACGCCGGTTCAAAATCTTTGGTAGCTAAAGCGTTTCGCCATGGCTTCTATTGGTTAACTGCTCATGCTGATGCGGAGGATCTGGTCAGACGATGTGACGGTTGCCAAAAGTTTTCAAGACGTGCTCATCTACCGGCTCAAGAATTGAGAATGATTCCAATTACTTGGCCGTTTGCGACTTGGGGGCTGGATATGGTTGGGCCTTTCAAAAGGTCCAAAGATAAGAAGTCCCACCTCCTGGTGGCGGTTGACAAGTTTACAAAGTGGGTGGAAGCAGAACCTGTTAGCAAGTGTGATGCGGCCACGGCAGTTCAGTTCATCAAAAAAGTGATTTTCCGGTTTGGCTTTCCACACAGTATCATCACGGATAATGGTACCAATTTGTCCAAGGGTGCCATGAAGGAGTTCTGCGAACGGGAGCACATCCGGCTTGACGTTTCATCAGTGGCACACCCACAGTCCAATGGTCAAGCAGAAAGGGCTAATCAAGAGATCTTGAGAGGCATCAAGCCCCGGCTTATGGTACCTTTGCAGAGAACGCCGGGTTGTTGGGTAGAAGAGTTACCATCTGTGTTATGGAGCATCAATACTACACCCAACAGATCAACAGGATAAACGCCGTTCTTCATGGTCTACGGAGCGGAGGCGGTTCTCCCGAGTGATATCCGTCATGACTCACCTCGTGTGGCGGCTTATGTTGAAGCGGACAACGAGACAGCATGGCAAGACGCTTTGGACCTGTTGGATGAAGAACGTGACATAGCAGCCGCCCGCTCGGCGATTTACCAACAGGATCTTAGTCGTTATCACAGTCGCCGAGTCAGAACCAGAGCCTTTCAGGAAGGAGATTTGGTGCTTCGGCTCATTCAAGACCAGACTGATATGCATAAGCTATCCCCACCTTGGGAGGGACCTTTCGTGGTCAGCAAGAATCTGCACAACTGGTCATACTATCTGATCGATATTCGAGAGCATAAGACTCACGTACATCAGAGAAAGAGACCAACAGGCCGTGGAACATAGCTCATCTTCGGCCTTACTATACCTGAGCCATTGGCTCTACTTATGTACATATTACGACGATGTATATATTATGATTAAATATAATAAACCGGAACCTTAGCTAAAGCGGGGTATCTGTCCTTTTACATCATGTGTGGTTAAACGGAGTTGTTCTAAAGCGGCCTCTGGTTTACCCCTTGAGTTAGCTTTTCAAAAGCATCATGTTATATCACTTGGGGGCTTGGTCATGTTCGAACCAATGCAACACCTCTTGATAGGCGAGAGCCACCAGATCACTTGGGGACTTGGTCACGTCTGAACCAGTCACGCCTCTTGATTGTCCTAAGGCCACAGAATCACTTGGGGGCTTGGTCGAACCCAAACCATTGCCACGCCTCTTGATCGGCATAAATGCCATGGTTTCATTTGGGGACCTGGCTGACTTGAACCATAGCTACACCTATCGGGAGCTTGGCCATGTCTGACCATGGTAACGCCATCTGATCGGCTCAAATAAGCCTCTTTTTGCAAATGGTTTTATCATTGCCTTTGCTTCACAATTTTCTTTGATAGATATTTCTTTCTTTTTCTTGCGTTTTTTAAACTGACAAAATTTTAAAATCGGTTCACACTGTCAATTGACGGAACACGGTTCATTTTTAATCCGGAGACTATTTGCCCGGTTTGATTTTTTGTTAACATCCTATTACGGAGTAACACGGTGCTTTATTATAACCCGGCACGGTTTACATGGTAAACCGGCATTATATATATACAGGAGCTGCTATCTCCTCCAACAGTGTGGGTTTATGAAGCCTCTGTTTCATGATTGGCTAAGCCAACTTCATGCCCAACGATGGCAGGTATCATGTATATCAAAGATTTGATCATATGCTTACATTTCAGATATTTTGATTTCACATATGCAGACATCATACTCCGCCTGATGATACAACCGTGGTGGCACTTTAAGATTTTTATATTGCAGAAAATACTTTGGAAAGTTCATCACCCAAAGGAAGAACAAGTTGTAGTAATTATGCACGAAGGCATATCAAAATCAAGAGTATCGGCTAGCCTATTACAAGGCAACACCGTGCCCAAAACAAGATCATTGTTTTTTCAAAGGAGAAGCAGTTTAAATCGGCTTCCGGTTCAAGTTTGGTCACCAGCCTGGCCTGATGGTTGTGGGTCATCCTGCGCCACTTCAACTTTAGTTTCTCTACCCAGCAGCTGGAAATCAACAGTTGTCCAGTCGATTCCCATTAATGCTTGAAAGACAGCTTCATCATGGATCAGCAATGACGGTTCAATATCGGGAGCGTAAGTATGCTTACGGATTGGATGGATAAGATTTTCCTCTTTGTGAATTGGTGCAGCTACTCGCTTGTTTTGATTGGCATATTGGGCTTGATAATGAGACAAGTCTGCTTCTTCAGCCAATTGACAAGCTAGCGGACGCACCTCCCGGTTTATTGCTCGCAGATCCGCTTCACTAAACTCTGACCCGTCTTCCTTCAAGCTGGGATAGCCCTGAGCCGCTTCAATAGGATCAAAATACGGCACCCAAGCTTTTGCCCGGATTAAGGCATTGATCGCACCGGTTCGAGCAGCAGATTTCTTCAGCTCTTCAACCCGGGCAGGAAGTACCGACAGTTTCTGCAGAGTGTCCTGAATCAAAGTGGGCGCTGGCTTGTTGTGGGATGCAGTACAGATGATCCGCTGTGCACCAGTGTATAGTTGTTCGATCAACGTATAGGCGGCTTTCAATTTCTTCCGCACATCTGACCCCAAATGACCAATGCGTGTCCCTGAAATATCACAAAGGGTTAACAAACCGGCAGCTTTGTAAGACAGCAGAATCAATTCAGAAATCAAATCGGCTTACCAAAGATAGCAGCGGTCATGGCATGCACATGCCGCTTTATGCTGGTCAGTTCATCCACCACCGGTTTTAGTGCAGCCTCGGCATCTTCTGCTCGTTTGGTTAAAGCGGATTTTTCAGTAGCCCAATCCGCCCGCTCCTTCTTGAAATCCTTCTTAAGCTGTTCCATGACGCTTAAGGCGATGGTCAACTCCTCTTTTGCTTTTGAGGTTTCAGTCTGTTGGGACTTCAGATTTTCTTGGAGATCGGCGATTTGGGTCTCTTTTGTCTTCAGCTCAGCCTGCATACAGACAGTTATATGATTCAGCAAGCAGTGCAAGAATTGAAGCACCAACCACATAACAAGTTATGCACTTGGCGCTTGGGGGCTAATGCCTATTTGATCTTCATATTTCACTTGATTATAAAGTCCCAAGCTCAATACAAGTATTCAACTTGGCACTTGGGGGCTAATGGCTATTTGTTCAAATAAGTTCTGATGCGGCGATATTAATTACTTAAGTCCCGGTTTCACTACACTAAGTTGAACCGGCCCTTGGGGGCTACATCAGCGAATTTCGAGGCATTAAGATTTATATTAGTAAGTCCTGGTTTGAAAGAAGATTACAAACCGGTCCTTGGGGGCTAGGCGAGTCAGCAAGAATTGAAGCATACAAGCAGGAAAGAGCATATGGAAGTTACCTCATATTTATCTTTCATCATGTTAACCAGACCGGCTTCATAGTCACGACTGGTATACAGCCGGTTCAGATAGCCGGAATGGATGTATTGGGCGTTCAGAGCAGCGTAAGTCGCCAGATCAACATTCCACTTGCCCTTGCCAAAGGCAGCAAATTCTTCCTTGGCAGTATGTTTAGACAAAGCGACAGGATTGCTTGGCTCTGTATGGCCAATGCCAGTAATAACAACTTCATCACCCTTGGCGTCGCCGGTTTGCATTGGGGCCGTCAATTTATCAGTAGACTTGGATGAACTGGTGGATTTCTCAATCCGGATGGGGCTTCTGGGCTGGTCAACAGGACCAGAGGTATCAACATGTCTCTCTTCAGTAATAAAATCATCATCTTGTGGTGGTGGGTCGTTTGGCACATCCTCACGGATGGCCGCTTCAGGGTTGAGTACTCTGTCCGGTTCAGGAATAACATCTTCTTCAGCCGCTTTATCTAGGCGAGCCTTCTTGCTTGGCTTAGGCTTGGCCCTGAAAGGAGTAACAAAGGTCAGTACAGTATATGTTACAAAGTAATACACCAGAAGCATTATGATAAGTATGGCTTACCCAAGCACCATTTTGAGCGGCGGCAGGTGGGTAGCTGATGACTCGCCAGATGATGAATGGGAAGTGACCTGATAATCGGAGTCAGACGGATTAAGAGGTTGACGAAAACAGCCCATTTTAGGACAAGCACTGACAGGCAAATTAGAGACCTCTGAATGGCGTTTCCGAACCGGACTATTCGGTAAACCGGCGGAGGTAACTTCCTGGCCACTATGTCGGGTCGTGCGGCGAGCTTCGTGTTGTTGGGTCTTCATAAGAAATTTGGGATCCAAGTAAGCAAGAGTATGAGAAAATTTAACCTTCCGGTTTGCCTGACGGATTTTTAGTGAAGGCAAAGGATCTGAATCGGAGGAAAGAATAATTACCTCTGCAACATCAGCATGACTGGCTTCGGCATCATCCTGACAAATATCATCATTAGTAAGGCGCGTGAAAAATAAGCCAAGTGAATCAAGTTCTACCTCAAGGTCCGGGTTACCCACATCGTCATCAGCGGCCGAATCAGAGGATGCAGTGGTTCTTTTCCTGTGGGTAGTCTTCTTCACAGCTTTAGTCTTTTGCCGGATTGATCTTTCCGGTTTGTCTGGTTTTTCTGGTTTCTCCTGCGGCAGTTTCTTGCTCCAAAATGGATCATTGCCCTGTTTAAATAGACATTGATATTAAACAATGACCAGATATATCGATAACAGGTTTAGAAAAAAGAACAATCAAACTCTTACAGCTGGCGGTTTGTTGGTGGCACAGAAGGGAAGCAGGCCGGTTCGAGCACAGACGTGTTCCGGTTCATTCAGCATTTTATTCACAGCCTCTGTGATTTCTTCATCGGTAAGCTGGATGTTAGCATGTCGCAATGGGTCATCAACACTGCCAGTATACTCGCACATCAAACCGGAGCGCTGACTAAGGGGCAGTATGCTCCACGATATCCAACAGCGAGCGAGATCAACTCCTATTAAACCATTGGCCATGAAGGCTCTCAGCTTGGATAGTTGAGGAGCGTATTTGCTTCTCTCCTTGGCAGTCAACCTTTGCGGAAAGGGGTGTGTGTTGCTAAGCCGCTCCGGACGAAAGCCAGGCAAAGGATTTTCACCAGCAGGGGAGGTGTCTCTGCAATAGAACCATGTTTGATTCCACTCTTTGGGGTGGCTGTGCATCTTGGCGTGAGGGTATGTGACCTCTTTCCTTTTCTGAATCGCCACACCGCCCAATTCCGTATTGGAACCGTCAGAAAACTCAGTACGGCGGTTTAGATGGAAACAGTCTCTGAACAACTCCACTGTGGGCTCCTCTTGAAAAAACACCTCACAGAGCACTTGGAAGTGACACATGTTTGTAATAGAGTTGGGACCAATGTCTTGTGGGTGAAGTTGAAAATCGGCTAAAACGTCCTGATAAAATTTAGAACCGGGCGGCTTAAAGCCCCGGGCTAAGTGATCTACGAAAACGACAACCTCTCCTTCTTGAGGTGTGGGAGGGCATTCTTTGCCAGGAGCTCTCCAATGGATGGTGTTTTTGCTGCCTAAAGCGCCGATTAGGACTAAATTATTCAGTTGAGTCTCTGTGACGCGAGAAGGAACCCAGTTGCACTCATATACTTGCTTGGCCATGATGAAATCTACAAGATAGGTAATTCCAGTTCAAGAATGCATTTATTAAAGTGCACTGGTATGTACAATGTTAAACCGGAGACAACTCTATCTTAACCGGAGTTTTATGAAGCAACAGCATCTGGCGGTTCAACAAGGGGACTAATGGTATATACCGGTTTGGCAATTTTTCTACAAAGTTAAACCGCCGGATCTAAGCATTGAAATAGTTGAGATTGCAGATAGATAAGTGTACAGAAACAGATTTCACAAGATTTCTCTACAACGACGGATCTGAAGCAAGTTCAGAAAAGAAGGAAAATATTCAAGGTTCAAAAAAGAACAGTACCAAATCAATGGGTAGAGATATAGGTAGATCTATGGTCTTGAGGCATATAAGTAAAGGCGGATGCTAAGAACTACCGCTACACAGAGCAAAGGTTCACAGGTTCATCTAGGATCTATCATATGAGTACGAAGCAGACGATGAACACTGAAGAACTTGGAAACCCTAGAACGGATCTACGGAGGAAAAGGTGAAGAACTCACCGGAGCCGAGGAAGAAACAGAAGGTTGCCGCGATGCTCTGGTACAATCAGGGTGATGCAGCGGCCAAGGTTGGAGCAGAAGTCGTCGACGGCGGCGGAGCTCCGAAGCTGGACAATGCGGGGAAGACGAAGCAGAAGGGCACGAAGGGAAAAAAGAAATGACCCTTCGGTCTTATTTATAAGGCAAGGGGCATGTGTCAGGCGCGAAAATCAAGGAACCGTGGGTCTGGAAATGGAGCTGTCGCCTCGATTGTCGCAGACCTATTAAACAAAAAAGGTATCATGGATAACTTTCTTTATAACAGGTGACGTCACGCCGGTTTACAACGACCAGAGAAGATGAGATCACAGCGATTCAACAAACTACAAGAAGGTGTTGAAGATGAAGATTTTTGCTAAGGATTGACATGAACCTGTTCAAATCAATCTGGGGCCTAATGTTGAGGATATCACTACTGGGCGTAAACCGGCCTATCTGGGTCGGGTTAACTTCTTCAGTAGTTAACTATGTTGAAACCCAAGAAGGCAGATGAGGGCTCAAGGCCCATAGTCGGTTCAAGGCCTGTAGCCGTAAACCGGCGTTGGTATGTAACTTGTATTGTAAGTTAGGAATAAGTAGAGACCAAACCGGACACATCTATGAGCCGGTATTGGGAATCTGTGAACCGACGGGCGTCACCTGTGTATATAAGGGGACGACCCGGCGGCGGTTTAGACAACAGACAACAACTCGAGACATAGGCGAAGCTTGTTTGCTCCCTAGTCATCGAAACCCCATCAATCCCATCACAACTAGACGTAGGCTTTTACCTTCATCGAAGGGGCCGAACTAGTATAAACTCTCTTGCGTCCCTGTGTCCGCTTTAACCCCTTCAAGCTAACCCGTCACGATGGCTCCACGACTAAGTCCTTTCTCTAGGACATCTGCCGTGACAAAACCACGACATGTAGTAAAGTTAAATTCTCTCTATAGATATGATAAAGCTGAAATCCCTCCTGCTAAAATTCCTAGCCAATGCTTGGATGAGTTTGATAATTTTATGTTTAAACAAGAAGACTTCAATGCTTATTTTGGTAGACAATTAAAACAAGATGCTGGTATGATTAAATACTTGGGTGATTATATGGCTAATATTAGAGGTGAACTTAAACTTGTTAGCAAACATGCCTCTATGGTTACCACTCAAGAAAAATAATTATGCTGTTAAAGTGGCTACTAGAACTGGTAGAATGACTCAGGAACCTTTGTATCCTGAAGGCCACCCTAAGAGAATTGAGCAAGATTCTCAGAGAAATAATATTGATGCACCTAGTTCTTCTAAAAGGAAGAAAAAGAAAAATGATAGAACTATGCAAACTTCTAGTGAACCTATTGCTGAACCACCTGATAATCCAAATGATATTTCTATTTCTGATGCTGAAACTCAATCTGGTAATGAACATGAATCTAATGAAAATGTTAATGGTGATGTTCATAATGATGCTCAACCTAGTAATGATAATGATGTAGAAATTGAACCTGCTGTTGATCTAGATAACCCACAATCAAAAATCAACGTTATGATAAGAAAGACTTTGTTGCTAGGAAGAATGGTAAAGAAAGAGAGCCTTGGGTTCAGAAACCCATGCCTTTTCCTCCCAAACCATCCAAGAAAAAGGATGATGAGAATTTTGAGCACTTTGCTGAAATGATTAGACCTATATTTTTGCGTATGCGATTAACTGATATACTTAAAACAAATCCTTATGCTAAGTACATGAAAGATATTATTACAAATAAAAGAAAGATACCAGAAGCTGAAATTTCCACCATGCTTGCTAATTATACTTTTAAGGGTGGAATACTAAAGAAACTTGGAGATCCAGGAGTATCTACTATACCATGCTCCATTAAAAGAAACTGTGTTAAAACTGCTTTATGTGATCTTGTAGCCGGTGTTAGTGTTATGCCTCTCTCTTTATATCGTAGACTTGATTTGAATAAGTTGACTCCTACTGAAATATCTTTGCAAATGGCTGATAAATTAACTGCTATACCTGTCGGTATTTGTAAGGATGTGCCTCTTGTGGTTGCAAACGTTACTATTTTAACGGACTTTGTTATTCTTGATATTCCCGAGGAAGATAGTATGTCTATTATTCTTGGAAGTCCTTTTCTTAATACTGCAGGGGCTGTTATTGATTGCAACAAAGGCAATGTCACTTTTCATGTTAATGGTAATGAGCATATGGTACACTTTCCGAGCAAACAACCTCAAGTTCATAGTATCAATTCTATCGGAAAATTCCATCGATTATATTTGGAGGTTTTGAATTTCCTCTTCGTACTGCCAAGAAGAAATATGATATACTTATTATTGGGGATGTGCATATCCCCGTTGAGGTAACCTAGTGGTATATGAAATTTCTCCGGTTTCATGTTAATCGGAATGAGTTTGTCAACAAGACTTGATCAACCTTGTTAGTGGATTCCTTTTGACGAGCATGAGATGGATGAAACTAGAAGCACAACCTTCTGTACCCTCTCTATACTTTCTGTTATTTAGTTGAAATAAAGTAAAAATAAATAATTTTCTGTCTGTTATCTGATTATCCATGCAATATAAAAATACCTCAAAAATAAAAGTTCTTCAAATGCCTTGAACATTAAATATGATTTTTTATAGAATATTTGAGGATTTATGGAACAAAGAACACGCCAGGGGGGCCAACCACCTTGCCACGAGGGTGGAGGGCGCGCCCCCTGCCTCGTGGGCCCATGGTGGCCCTCCTCCACTTATTCTTTCAGCCACACACTTCATCTTCATCCCCCAAACACGAAAAACCAACTCAAGCACGAGTTCCAGCCCTCTTTGCTGCCATTTTCGATCTCCTTGCTCAAAGCACCTCTCACAAAACTGCTTGGGGAGATTGTTCCTTGGTATGTGACTCCTCCCTTGGTCCAATTAGTATTTATCCTAGTGCTTTTTTTCATTGCAAATTTTTGCTGCTTAGGTGACCCTGTTCTTGAGCTTGCATGTCAAATTTATATGGTCAAAAGTAGTTTTGATGCATGATATAGGCCCTAGGCACTTGTAGGAGTAGTTGCTATCAATATTATTGAGTTTGGTTTACTTTTATTTTGAAGTTACTAAAAATTTCAGAATTTTTCAGAAAATGATGAGGAGATTATTGAGGGGCTCATCGAGCCAAAGCTCGAAGGAAAAGGCACCAAAGCCTAAGTATAATTTGCCGCGCACCGCGGAGGTTCGGGTGTGTGAATGGCCTTCCGAGGATTTCTTAAGAGCAACCGGGATTTATGAAGATTTTCATGAGTTGGCTCATAATGCAGGCCTCACCGCTTTCCTCCACGGCCAATGCGATCAGTATCTCTTACTCACAAATACATTTGTGCAAAACTTTCATTTTCATTCAAGGAACTCACCACCTACGGTGGAGTTTCATTTATATGATGAGCATAAGGAGATGTCACTTTATGATTTCTGTCGGATTTGTTTAGTCCCTTTTGGGGGCAACACAGAAGAACCACATCATGATGATGTGGAGGGATTTATTAATACTATCACTGTAGGGGAAACTAGGAAGGTTTCCGATGCACGAATCACTAGCATACATTTTCCTGTCTTACGTTACTTTGCATTATTTGCTAGTCGTTGCTTAATTGGTCGCGGAAACTATGGAAACCTTAGTATCCCTGATATTATTATTTTGCTCCAAGGTTTATACAGTGATAACACTTTTAGTATGGGCGGCATTATTGCTAGACGGTTAAGCATGAACCGTACTAAGGGTCCCATCTTTGGAGGCATCTATGCTACACGCCTAGCTGCACATTTTAACATACCTATTAGGCATGCTGAGAAGGAAGAAAAAGTGCGGCCTCGTGTTTATCTAGATTATAAAAGTATGGTGGCACATAATTTTATTGTTAAGAATAGGGAAGGAGAGCTTAAATATCAATTGTTCTTTAATAAGCATCATCCTGAGACTATTACCTTGCCTGCTCCTGCTTTGTTTCATTTGACTGTAGGCACGTACCTTGTTCCGGTGACGGCTATCCATGCCAACCGGAACCCGGAACCAGCTAAGGAGCCACAACCGGAACCACAATTTGATCCTTCACGACAGTCTAACTATCAGTGGGATCCGGATGATTGCCAGCCAGTGGCAATCGGAGCCTTCTTCTTCCTCATCGCAATACGACCCCAACAACTATTACTATGGATATCAGCCAGGCCATTCGTGGCCATAGACCAACTTAGGCCAAAAGCCTAAGCTTGGGGGAGTACGTATTTCTCACCGATATTACATTTATGTTCACACACACTCATTGCTAGATGACGGTGCTCATACTTTTTCATTGTATCATCCATGCTAGTTTATTTTCTTTTATGCTTTCTTATTGTGTGTTTAATAAACCTTAAGAAAACCAAAAAAAAATTAGTTGTAGCTTTTAATTAATTTACTTTCCATGCTTGTAGTAGTAATTAAAAAGAAAACCCAAAAATATTTCATGTTCTTCTTTTGCTTGTTGGGAGCTTTCCCGTGTAAATAGTTTTATTTCCTTTCTTGTCTTTGGGGGTCATTAGGAGAAGACCATGATTAAATTGTTGAAATGTCTCTTATATGCATTATTGTTTATCTGACAAAAGAGCCCATATTGCCTTGTCTTCTCCTGTTTATTGAATGCTCGCAGATTCCAGCTTAGTCCAATGCATGTGCACTCTTATTATTATTCACATCGTTCGGTCGTGCAAGTGAAAGGCAATTATGATGATATATGATGGACTGACTGAGATGAGAAAAGCTGGTACGAACTCGACCTCTTTTGTTTTTGTAAATATGATGAGTTCATCGTTCTTGATTCAGCTTGTTATGAATAAACATGTTTGCAATGACAATTAGAGATCATATTTGCTTGTGCCATGCTTGATTAGCTATGAGTTATAATGGTTTACCTTGCGTGCCAACATGCTATTAAAATGGTTATGATGTGGTATGACAGGGTGGTATCCTCCTCTAAATGATTTAAGTGACTTGACTTGGCTCATGTTCACGCATGTAGTTGAAACAAATCAACATAGCCTTCACGATATTTATGTTCATGGTGGATTATATCCTACCCATGCTTGCATCCAATGTTTATTAATTTTAATGCATGTACATGGCTGTTGTCGCTCTCTAGTTGGTCGCTTCCCAGTCTTTTGCTAGCCTTCACTTGTACTAAGCGGGAATACTGCTTGTGCATCCAATCCCTTAAACCCCAAAGTTATTCCAGATGAGTCCACTATACCTTCCTATATGCGGTATCTACCTGCCGTTCCAAGTTAATTTGTATGTGCCAAACTCTAAATCTTCAAATAATCATCCTGTTTTGTATGCTCAAATAGCTCATGTATCAACTAGGGCTGTGTAACACCCTCGGTGTGGCTATATCTCCCACGTGTCGAAGCACGACTTAGAGGCATAACCGCATTGAAAGCAATGTCGCAAGTGAGGTAATCTTCGCAAACAACCCATGTAATACAATAGGGGAAAAGATACATAGTTGGCTTACAATCGCCACTTCACACAAATACATGAATACAACATTACAACATCCAAATACAATCAAGGTCCGACTACAGAACCAAAATAAAAGAAGACTACCCCAAAAGCTACACAGATCCCCGATCGACCCCAACTGGGCTCCACTATTGATCAACTAGAACGAAGCAACACAAAGGACAAGATCTTCATCGAGCTCCTCCTTGAGCTTGGTTGCGTCACCTGCTCGGTTCAACGGCACCTGCAAGCTGGTTTTGGAAGTATCTGTGAGTCACGGGGACTCAGCAATCTTACACCCTCGCGATCAAGACTATTTAAGCTTATGGATAAGGTAAAGGTATGAGGTGGAGCTGCAGCAAGCGACTAGCAGATATGCTGGCTAACCTATTCGCAAAAGAGAGCGAGAAGAGAAGGCAAAAGCACGGTCGAACAACTTTGATCAAGAAGTGATCCTTGAACAACCTACGTCAAGCATAACTCCAACACCGTGTTCACTTCTCGGACTCCGCCGGAAAGAGACCATCACGGTTACACACGCGGTTGATGTATTTTAATTAAGGTCAACTTCAGGTTTTCTACAACCGGACATTAACAAATTCCCATCTGCCCATAACCGAGGGCACGACTTTCGAAAGTTCAAATCCCTGCAGGGGTGTCCCAACTTAGCCCATCACAAGCTCTCATGGTCAACGAAGGATATTCCTTCTAGCGGGAAGACCCGATCAGACTCAGAATCCCGGTTACAAGACATTTCGACAATGGTAAAACAAATCCAGCAACACCGCCCGAATGTGCCGACAAATCCCGATAGGAGCTGCACATATCTCGTTCTCAGGGCACACTCAGATGAGACTAGCTATGAGTAAAACCAACCCTCAAGTTTCCCCGAGGTGGCCCCGCAGGCAGCTCAGTTCGGACCAACACTCAGAGGAGCACTGCCCCGAGGGGGGGGGTTAAAATAAAGATGACCCTTGAGTCCGCGAAACCCAAGGGAAAAAGAGGCTTGGTGGCAAATGGTAAAACCAATGTTGGGCATTGCTGGAGGATTTTTATTCAAGGCGAACTGTCTAGGGGTTCCCATTATAACCCAACCGCGTAAGGAACGCAAAATCCGGGAACATAACACCGATATGAAGGAAACTAGGGCGACAAGAGTGGAACAAAACACCAGGCATAAGGCCGAGCCTTCCACCCTTTACCAAGTATATAGATGCATTAATTAAATAAGAGATATTGTGATATCCCAACAAGTAAACATGTTCCAACAAGGAACAACATCTCCATGTTCCAACAAGGAACAAACTTCAATCTTCACCTGCAATAACAACGCTATAAGAGGGGCTGAGCAAAGCGGTAACATAGCCAAACAACGGTTTGCTAGGACAAGGTGGGTTAGAGGCTTGGCTTAACAATATGGGAGGCATGATAAGCAAGTGGTAGGTATCACAGCATAGGTATAGCAAAAGAGCGAGCAACTAGCAAGCAAAGATAGAAGTGATTTCGAGGGTATGGTCATCTTGCCTGAAAACCCGCAAGGAAGAAGAACAAGTCCATGAAGAAGACAAACGGACGTAGTCGAACGAATCCTCACAACGCGACGTTATCGGAACTAAACCCGAGGAAGCAACACCGGAAAGTAGCAAACAACATAGTAAACAACCATCACATAAGCATGGCATGATGCACAATCAAGTATGATGCATGTCCAGTTTAATGCGGCATGGCATGGCAAAGTGCACAAACAAAACTACAAATTAAGTGGAGCTCAATATGCAACGGGTTGCATATTGATGGAACACCACATCAATTATTTAGTTCTCTCTCGGTTATGTACTCACCAATATTAAATGTTGTTAAGCATGTCAAGAGGTGAAACATGAGTAGAAAACACAGTCTGGCATTTTAAATGAGGTCGGAAACAACAACAACAATTCCGGTAAATCCCCACATGCACTAGTAATTTAAATGCAAACAACAATTTATGCATTTTAATTGTTGTTATCATGATGCAGATGACATGGACAAGTTTATGCAAGTTTTTATGAAAACATTGACATGATAAAATATGAGTCATTTGTCATCATGGCGGAAACGAAAGGGGTGCCACGGCAATGACAACGAAAATGGTGCCACGGCAACATTCCGGTTCCGGTAACTCGATTGAGATGCCGGTGCAAAAGGAAAAGTGACGGGGGTGTGACATGCAAGGATGGTGGGGTGCTCCCGGATACCGGGTCCTCACGGCTTAGCGGAAAAAGAGGAGGACCAAGCAAGTGACAACTCGGGCACGGTGCAGACAACAGGTGCATCTCATACAACACATGCGAACGTTCTCGGACGGTCGTCTCGGGGTTATACCTTCGAAGCGTGCGTTATCGGAGGGGTTCGAGTTTGATGCGGTGTAGGGGAAGTAGATGTTCCGCGACGGTAGTCGAAGTAGTTGTTCTCATTTCGTAGTTGTTCGGGATCGCCGATAGTTGTACCCATTCGTTGTTGGACTTGACGGATCCGATGTCTCCGAACGTAGTGGTACATGTTCATTTTTCGGAGAGGTACTTGGTATTCTTCGGTCATAGGTACTTGATGTTTTGCTACCCGGGTCTTCGGCGACGGTCGTTGTACGCATGACGTTGGGGTACTTGTCAGTCCGGGTCTTGACGTCTCCAAAACGGTCGTCGGTGGTGGAGCTTGTCGCTAGAGGTTCCAAATCTGGTTTCAAAAGCGTCCACGCAAGACATCAAGGTGCAAAGAGGAAACAACTTGGCGCGGTTCTGGTCGTCGCGTGAGGGTGCTCCCGGCGCTCGCGCACAGCGTGTGGAGGTGCAGGAAGGACGCGGCGGAGGCGAGCGGTTGGGTCGTTGTGGAGGCAGGGGCAGGGGCTTGGACATGTAGAGGCGCTTGAGGTGACGAGCCCCTGGACTTGGCACGGAGGAGGCTGGAGAAGAACATCAGGAGCTGCAGGGCGCTGGCGGCGGTAGACTTGGAGGCGGGGCGCCGACATGGTCCTGGTGGAGCTCGGCAACGGCGTCACAGGCCGGCGCGGCAGAGGTACGGGAGGACCTCGGGAGGTTGAAGACGTCGGCAAACACGGGGCGATGCGCAGGCATCGATGAAGGGAGCAGCAGGCGGCACCATGGGTCCTAGATGGCGGCGCCATGGTTCCTGGCAAGCGGCTACGAGGTGGAACGGGCAAGGGCACGGAGAGGTCCCGGTGCTGAAGCTTGCCGGCGGAGGGAGGTGGCTGGCGCCCCAGCTTTGGTCGCCGCTGAGTGGTGAGGTCGAGGGATGGGGATCGGGCGCTGTGAGCTGCGGCCCCGTGCATGAGAGAAGAGAGGGAAGGAGATGGGAATCGGTTCGAGAGGAGATGCGGCGCGTGCGTCCTCTCCTGGCGGCGCGGGGAGGAACGAGGGAGTGTGGGGAGATGCGAGGGCATCGTTAGGGTTACAGGGGGGAGAGAGCGGGCCTTGGGCCACTGGTAGTTGGGCCTGGGAGGTCCAAGAGGCCGGACTAGCTGTAGCTGGGCCTGACGTTAAAAGGGTTGGCCTCTCTCTTCTCTACATTATCCTTTAGTAGAAAAGAAAATCGAGAGAGGGAAAAGAAGGAGAGGGTTACGGAAGGATTTTGCGCATAGGGATAATTTCCCTAGACTTGCAAAAATGATCTTGATCCCGCAAAATAGAAGTGGGCACGTGGTTGAAGTTGAATTCAAACCCATTTAAAATTAATTCAAATGATTTGAATAGCAAATGAGGTTTGGGAAGGACCAAAAATGTTGTGACTTTCGGGGGAGCCTCAAAAAAAGAAGAAAGAATTTTCGGCAAGGTTTGGAGATCAACTCGAAGCAGACATGCATGGGATTATCTGCACGTGTGTTATGGGTGATTCCAAATTATTGGAATATAATTTATATAGATCCCTAAAGTATTGGGAGAATATGTTTTAAAGAGTAATCACCATAGTGAATATCCCTCGATTTAAATGAACCGAAGATCCATGCAATTTATTTAGTTGAGTTAAGAAAAGAAATGACATGATGGCATGATGACATGGTGCAATGCACATGATGCAAAGATGAAAGCGATGAACCAAACAAATCACACGATGAAACCCGAAAACCCTGGAAGGCAACTGAAGCTCCGGTCTTGGGGCGTTACAACACTCCACCACTACGAGAGGATCTCGTCCCGAGATCTAGGATGGCACCGGAGGGAAAATGGAAGAGAAAGGGAAGAGGTAAAAACAAAGTTGCTTGTTTGACAAACGAGTGAAAACAAAGAGCCTTGAGAGGTTAAACAAATTGAAAAGAAGAAACCAACGGAGATGAACAAAGTTGAAAACCTCCGTTAGAAACAAGGAACAAGGAACATCACAAGAACCCTCTAGGTTGAAAGACATGAGAAAAGGTTTGCAGTGGACAAGAAGTACATCCCAAACACTCCGGTAGAAACGAGATGTATAAGGAACGATAAGGATCAATTACGGTAACACTCTGGTTAAAACAAGATAGAGAAGGAATAAGACTGATGTAACTTTGGACAGCACTCCGACTATAAATGGAAGGAATCGAACATGATCTTGGGAAGATTGGATGATACTTTATGAAATCAACAACACATACCTCCGGAACTGTTGAAAGAATGGCACAAGGGGTAAGAAAGATTTCGGACAGCACTCCGGTTGAGAAGGGAGGTAAAACTTGATAAGATGATAGAACTTGAAAAGAGGGCACGACACTCCGGTTAAATGGATAAGCACGACAAGAGCATGGTCCTGACAAATTCGAGATGATGATTGAAAAGAGCAACATCACAATGCCTCCGAAAGAAAGAAATAGAAGATATATAATTGAAAAAGAAAGGATTGAGAAGAAAATGACAACTTCTGCCACAAATGATCTTGGAAGGCACCCTTCCAAGAAGGTTAAAACGGAGTTGTTGGGAAAAACCAACAACGAAAATGAATAAGTTTGTAGTGGGCTTATGGAAAACATCTCAAAACTATGAGGTGAAATTCTGCCACTAATGGAACCAATAGATTGGATTGATATCAACAAGGAGACGAGAAAATTATACCACCGGTAGGATAAAAGAAATTGGGTTAATTATAAGCACCATAATAGCAACAATCCTTAGGGAAAGCTTTAGGTGAAATATAACCCAAGATAACTCCAACGAAGAGGTTGATGGATTTAAAATACCCCATTCTTAACACCCTGTGAATCATGAAACATGAACTCAAATTATCAGGAATGACATAATACCACCTCCAATGATACGGTAGAAAGAAATGCACTCCGGATTGCCAGTTGAAGAATACTTGAGCTCCTTAGGAAAGAATCTCGATGAAAACTTCGAGAAGGAATTAAATCCTTTATGAACCATCATGTAGAGCCTCCATGAAGAACTCCGGTAACGAAAGGATGATCAAACGAAAGGAAATATAAGTTGAAAACACAAGGTGAATCCTTGCAATGATTGGATGAAACTTTGCGACGAGATAAAATGGAAACTTGGAACTCCGGAAAAGAAAGATAAAGCATCTCGAGCCGAGAATGTGATATGATGAACCACTCCAGAAATCAGAAATTGAATTTAGTCGATGAAACATGAATAAGAATTACATTATGCTTATCCTTCACCAATTTAAATGATGACAAACAATCGATTTGGCATACTACTTATTCCCGTAGAAAGGATTAAAATAGATATGGCGCAAACTAGAGAAGGTCTTCAACGAACCACCGGTAGAATTTAAAAAGCACGAATGCATAGATATGATACACAAAGGAAGAAAACTCTTGAACGAACCAACGTAAGAATTGAAAAAGAACGATTAAAACATGAAGAAACACCAAGAAGAATAAGCAATTAAACGAAGATGCTTTAGAGAATTTAGATCCATGAGAACGAAGAGATTACGAGCTGATTAGAGAATCCTTGATTTAGACACCGGTATGATTAAGAGTATGAGAGCTGAAAGCTGGAATGAATAAATCTTAGATGATGGGCTCCGGATAATCAAACTGAACAAAATCTTGAATTGCTCCGGATGGGTGAAAATCTCACAAACGAAAACAATTATGAGAGGATGGCAGAGAATGGGGCAATATTTAAAAGAAAAACTCTTCTTCGGACTTCAAAATCTGAGAATGACGATGAGGAACACCGCCAAATTGTTAAGATACTCCGGAATAAAAAATGGAAAGGTTGAGTCAACGGTGAAAAGAATTTGAAAGATCTTGGAGAAAGACATTTGACTGATGATGAATCATTCTTACGTCAAACTTTGAAAAGAATTTAGGATAGCTCCGGGAAAATAAGAAGAGTCAGGTAAGATCCTGGGAAAAGACCTGTGGGTTAGGGCCCACTCAAAAGAAACACCGTTGAAATGATTTAAAAGAGAGGTTGCACCGGTTGAATTAAACGGCTTGAATGAGATAACAACATCGAAATAAGTTGAACGGATCTTGCATTACGAGACGAGCCTTCTGAGATATCTTGAACACTCCGGAACAATTGAATAGCGAGCAGTGGATGATTAAGAGGTGCACCGGCATGAGAAGGTGTTTGAAATGAGGAAAAAGAATATGGTCAACAAATCTTGAATTAGATCCACCGGAGAAGAAAAAGAATGATGAATGATGATCTTGAAGCTCCGTTAGTATCTTCATGAGAATCACCGGGTAAGAACATTGAAAGAAAGGAATGGAGAAAATTCACATGAATAAAATGGATACTTGATTAAGATATATGAATCCTCGAAGAAAAAAAAGACGGGGTGGGCGGGAAAACAAAGACTTGGGATGGATGAAGCAAACACCGTTGAGAAGAACTGGTAATAGATCTTGCTGATGTTGAAATGATCGGATCCACTTGAAGAGAAACACGTTGGTTGAAAAAGAAATTGAGATGACAGACTTGAATATCGAGAAGGGTTAGTATTCCCATAGGAATATGAGAACACCATTTAGGGAAGGTATGGAATCAACATTTGACATTGAAGCAACTCGAATACCACAACTGAAAACAAGAACAAAGGATTGGCTTGCAAAATAAGCCGGAACAAACATATGATAGAGATTTCGTCCGAAGTTTTCGTGGTGGGGCCCACACGGGCTCGATCGTACAGCACCATCATGTACAAGGCAGTGCACATGACATACGAAGCGTCCCCGAGTTGGCATAGCCAAGGACTCTTTAAGACACAACGAGACCACTGTAAAACCAACCGGGGATAGGCGGACCACTAGACGTCGAACCCCAATTTCATATCATACATCTCTCGAAAAGATATCCTAAGAGCTACTTGAATTCCCATTTATAAACTCCCGAAATTTTCCGGTTATGCAATCAGGTGTTGGGGATACAGGGGAAGCATAATATCTCACCCAAAACTAGCAAATCCTACATCCAGCTGTATCCATCCTTCAACACATAACCAAGAAACCTTCAGAAATCGTCTACCTCAACCTTCGAAAAGCATCCGTTAAACGAGTTATGGCAATACTCCCGAACTCCCGCCCAGTACTGGGTGGCGTCGAGGTTATCTCACCAACAACTGCATAAAAGAGATTTTCGATGTCAGCGAAACTAAACTCAGGTATTCCAGAACTGCAACGATAAAATTGTGACGACAACACCTCAGAGCTCAACACCCCGGGACACTGCCACAACCCCTAAATGTCAGGAGGCACCAAGAACAATGTTCTCGTCACAAAACCATCGGAACGATTCCAAGATACCCGCGTGATCCTAATTTTTTTAGTGAAATTTAAGAAGAGAAGAGTCAAAACTCTACGTCAGGATGCCTCACCAGATCGATGAAGGGACTGAGGAGTAAAAAGAATTCCTAACTCTCCGATATATATAATTCCTAAATGACTCAAAACATTTCTAGACTCAATAACGCCAGCGATTCGATTAAGCAGGCGGCTCCTAAGGTCGGGGAAGGCTCTGATACCAACTTGTAATGCCCTCGATGCAGCTATATCTCCCACGTGTCGAAGCACGACTTAGAGGCATAACCGCATTGAAAGCAATGTCGCAAGTGAGGTAATCTTCGCAAACAACCCATGTAATACAATAGGGGAAAGATACATAGTTGGCTTACAATCGCCACTTCACACAAATACATGAATACAACATTACAACATCCAAATACAATCAAGGTCCGACTACAAAACCAAAATAAAAGAAGACTACCCCAAAAGCTACACAGATCCCCGGTCGACCCCAACTGGGCTCCACTACTGATCAACTAGAACGAAGCAACACAAAGGACAAGATCTTCATCGAGCTCCTCCTTGAGCTTGGTTGCGTCACCTGCTCGGTTCAACGGCACCTGCAAGCTGGTTTTGGAAGTATCTGTGAGTCACAGGGACTCAGCAATCTTACACCCTCGCGATCAAGACTATTTAAGCTTATGGATAAGGTAAAGGTATGAGGTGGAGCTGCAGCAAGCGACTAGCATATATGGTGGCTAAACTATTCGCAAAAGAGAGCGAGGAGAGAAGGCAAAAGCATGGTCGAACAACTATGATCAAGAAGTGATCCTGAACAACCTACGTCAAGCATAACTCCAACACCGTGTTCACTTCCCGGACTCCGCCGGAAAGAGACCATCACGGTTACACACGCGGTTGATGTATTTTAATTAAGGTCAACTTCAGGTTTTCTACAACCGGACATTAACAAATTCCCATCTACCCATAACCGCGGGCACGGCTTTCAAAAGTTCAAATCCCTGCAGGGGTGTCCCAACTTAGCCCATCACAAGCTCTCACGGTCCATGAAGGATATTCCTTCTAGCGGGAAGACCCGATCAGACTCGGAATCCTGGTTACAAGACATTTCGACAATGGTAAAACAAATCCAGCAACACCGCCCGAATGTGCCGACAAATCCCGATAGGAGCTGCACATATCTCATTCTCAGGGCACACTCAGATGAGACTAGCTACGAGTAAAACCAACCCTCAAGTTTCCCCGAGGTGGCCCCGCAAGCATCTCAGTTCGGACCAACACTCAGAGGAGCACTACCCCCCGGGGGGGTTAAAATAAAGATGACCCTTGAGTCCGCGAAACCCAAGGGAAAAAGAGGCTAGGTGGCGAATGGTAAAACCAATGTTGGGCATTGCTAGAGGAGTTTTATTCAAGGCGAACTGTCAAGGGGATCCCATTATAACCCAACCGCGTAAGGAACGCAAAATCCGGGAACATAACACCGATATAACGGAAACTAGGGCGGCAAGAGTGGAACAAAACACCAGGCATAAGGTCGAGCCTTCCACCCTTTACCAAGTATATAGATGCATTAATTAAATAAGAGATATTGTGATATCCCAACAAGTAAACATGTTCCAACAAGGAACAACATCTCCATGTTCCAACAAGGAACAAACTTCAATCTTCACCTGCAACTAACAACGCTATAAGAGGGGCTGAGCAAAGCGGTAACATAGCCAAACAACGGTTTGCTAGGACAAGGTGGGTTAGAGGCTTGGCTTAACAATATGGGATGCATGATAAGCAAGTGGTAGGTATCGCAGCATAGGCATAGCAAAAGAGCGAGCAACTAGCAAGCAAAGATAGAAGTGATTTCGAGGGTATGGTAATCTTGCCTGAAAAGCTGCAAGGAAGAAGAACGAGTCCATGAAGAAGACAAACGGACGTAGTCGAACGAATCCTCACAACGCGATGTTATCGGAACTAAACCCGAGGAAGCAACACCGGAAAGAAGAAAACAACATAGTAAACAACCATCACATAAGCATGGCATGATGCACAATCAAGTATGATGCATGTCCAGTTTAATGCGGCATGGCATGGCAAAGTGCACAAACAAAACTACAAATTAAGTGGAGCTCAATATGCAATGGGTTGCATATTGACGGAACACCACATCAATTATTTAGTTCTCTCTCGATTATGTACTCACCAATATTTAATGTTGTTAAGCATGTCAAGAGGTGAAACATGAGTAGAAAACACAGTTAGGCATTTTAAATGAGGTCGGAAACAACAACAACAATTCCGGTAAATCCCCACATGCATTAGTAATTTAAATGCAAACAACAATTTAAGCATTTTAATTGTTGTTATCATGATGCAGATGACATGGACAAGTTTATGCAAGTTTTTATGAAAATGTTGACATGATAAGATATGATTCATTTGTCATCATGGCGGAAACGAAAGGGGTGCCACGACAATGACAACGAAAATGGTGCCACGGCAACATTCCGGTTCCGGTAACTCGATTGAGATACCGGTGCAAAAGGAAAAGTGACGGGGGTGTGACATGCAACGATGGTGGGGTGCTCCCGGATACCGGGTCCTCACAGGTTAGCGGCAAAAGAGGAGGACCGAGCAAGTGACAACTCGGGCACGGTGCAGACAACGGGTGCATCTCATACAACACATGCGAACGTTCTCGGACGGTCGTCTCTGGGTTATACTTTCGAAGCGTGCGTTATCAGAGGGGTTCAAGTTTGATGCGGTGTAGGGGAAGTGGACGTTCCGCGACGGTAGTCGAAGTAGTTGTTCTCGTTTCGTAGTTGTTCGGGATCACTGATAGTTGTACCCATTCGTTGTTGGACTTGACGGATTCGATGTCTCCGAACATAGTGGTACATGTTCATTTTTCGAAGAGGTACTTGGCGTTCTTCGGTCATAGGTACTTGATGTTTTGCTACCCGAGTCTTCGGCGACGGTCGTTGTACGCATGACGTTGGGGTACTTGTCAGTGCGGGTCTTGACGTCTCCAAAACGGTCGTCGGTGGTGGAGCTTGGCGCTAGAGGTTCCAAATCCGGTTTCAAAAGCGTCCACGCAAGACATCACAGGTGCAAAGAGGCAACAACTTGGCGTGGTTCTGGTCATCGTGTGAGGGTGCTCCCGGCGCTCGCGCACGGCGTGTGGAGGTGCAGGAAGGACGCGACGGAGGCGAGCGGTTGGGTCATTGTGGAGTCAGGGGCAGGGGCTTGGACATGTAGAGGCGCTGGAGGTGACGAGCCCCTGGACTTGGCACGGAGGAGGCTGGAGAAGAACGGCGGGAGCTGCAGGGCGCTGGCGGCGGTAGACTTGGAGGCGGGGCGCCGACGTGGTCCTGGTGGAGTTCGGCGACGGCGTCACAGGTCGGCGCGGCAGGGGTACGGGAGGACCTCGGGAGGTTGAAGACGTCGGCAAACACGGGGCAATGCGCAGGCGTCGATGAAGGGAGCAGCAGGCGGCGCCATGGGTCCTGGATGGCGGCGCCATGGTTCCTGGCAAGCGGCTGCGAGGTGGAATGGGCAAGGGCACGGAGAGGTCCCGGTGCTAAAGCTTGTCGGCGGAGGGAGGTGGGTGGCACCCCAGCTTTGGTCGCCGCTGAGTGGTGAGGTCGAGGGATGGTGATCGGGCGCTGTGAGCTGCGGCCCCGTGCACGAGAGAAGAGAGGGAAGGAGATGGGAATCGGGTCGAGAGGAGATGCGGCGCGTGCGTCCTTTCCTGGCGGCGCAGGGAGGAACTAGGGAGTGAGGGGAGATGCGAGGGGCTCGTTAGGGTTACAGGGGGGAGAGAGCGGGCCTTGGGCCACTGGTGGCTGGGCCTGGGAGGTCCAAGAGGCCGGACTAGCTGTATCTGGGCCTGAGGTTAAAAGGGCTGGCCTCTCTCTTCTCTACATTATCCTTTAGCAGAAAAGAAAATCGAGAGAGGGGAAAGAAGGAGAGGGTTACGGAAGGATTTTGCGCATAGGGATAATTTCCCCGGACTTGCAAAAATGAGCTTGATCCCGCAAAATAGAAGTGGGCAAGCGGTTGAAGTTGAATTCAAACCCATTTAAAATTAATTCAAATGATTTGAATAGGAAATGAGGTTTGGGAAGGACCAAAAATGTTGAGACTTTCGGGGGAGCCTCAAAAAAAGAAGAAAGAATTTTCGGCAAGGTTTGGAGATCAACTCGAAGCAGAAAGGCATGGGATTATCTGCACATGTGTTATGGGTGATTCCAAATTATTGGAATATAATTTATATAGCTTCCTAAAATATGGGGAGAATATGTTTTAAAGAGTAATCACCATAGTGAATATCCCTCGATTTAAATGAACCGGAGATCCATGCAATTTATTTAGTTGAGTTAAGAAAAGAAATGACATGATGGCATGATGACATGGTGCAATGCACATGATGTAAAGATGAAAGCGATGAACCAAACAAATCACACGATGAAACCCGAAAACCCTGGAAGGCAACTGGAGCTCCGGTCTTGGGGCGCTACAGGTTGTCTGTATCTTCCATGTTAGGCGAGTTATTCTCAAGAGGAGTGGACTCCGCTCCTCACTCACGAGATAAATGGCTGGTCACCGGGATGCCCAGTCCCATGCTTTATACAAACTAAATCAAAATAATTGCAAACAAAACTCCCCCTGGGACCTGATGTATGTTGGAGGCACTCGTTGTTTCGAGCAAGCCATGGATTGATGTTTGTTGGTGGAGGGGGAGTATAAACTTTACCATTCTGTTTGGGAACTGCCTATAATGTGTGTAGCATGGAAGCTATCACCATCTCTTGGTTGTTATGTTGACAATGAAAGTATACCGCTCAAAATATTATTCACCTCTATTTCAAAACCGAGCTCTGGCACCTCTACAAATCCCTGCTTCCCTCTGCGAAGGTCCTATCTATTTACTTTTATGTTGACTCATCACCCTCTTATTAAAAAGCACTAGCTGGAGAGGGCAACTGTCATTTGCATTCATTACTATTAATTTATATTGGATGTGACTATGATTGGACCTCTTTTACCATGAATTACAATGTCTAGTCAGTCCTTGATCTTTAAAGGTGCTCTGCATTTATGTTTTGCAGTCTCAGAAAGGGCTAGCGAGATACAATCTTGTTATATCATATAATGATTGTTTTGAGAAAGTGTTTTCATCCGAGATTTATTATTATGGCTTGCTAGTTGATTATGCTATTGATATGGGTAATCATGAGACCTGAGAATTACAGCAAATGTGGTTAGTTATAATCTTTGCTGAAAACTTGAATGCTAGCTTGACATATTTACAACAACAAGAGCAAACAGAGTTTGTTAAAGTTTTTCTTTATTTCTTTCAGTTTGTCAACTGAATTGCTTGAGGACAAGCAAGGGTTTAAGCTTGAGTTGATACGTCTCAGTCGTATCTACTTTTCCAAACACTTTTGCCCTTGTTTTGGACTCTAACTTGTATGATTTGAATGGAACTAACCCGGACTGACGCTGTTTTTAGCAGAATTGCCATGATGTTGTTTTATGTGCAGAAAACAAAAGTTCTCGGAATGACCTGAAACTCCACGGAATATCTTACAATAAATAATAAAAAATCCTTGCCAAAGATGAGGACCAGGGGGCCCACACCCTTCTCACGAGGGTGGGGGGCGCCCCCCCTAGGCCGCGCCCCTACCTCGTGGGCCCCCTGGAGACCTCCCGACTCCAACTCCAACTCTATATAACTGCTTTCGGGGAGAAAAAAATAGGAGAGAATAAATCATCGCGTTTTACGATACGGAGCCGCCGCCAAACCCTAAAACCTCTCGGGAGGGCTGATCTGGAGTCTGTTCGGGGCTCCGGAGAGGGGGATTCGTTGCCGTCGTCATCATCAACCATCCTCCATCACCAATTTCATGATGCTCACCGCCGTGCGTGAGTAATTCCATCGTAGGCTTGCTGGACGGTGATGGGTTGGATGAGATTCAACATGTAATCGAGTTAGTTTTGTTAGGGTTTGATCCCTAGTATCCACTATGTTCTGAGATTGATGTTGCTATGACTTTGCTATGCTTAATGCTTGTCACTAGGGCCTGAGTGGCACGCTTTCAGATCTGAACCTATTATGTTTTCATCAATATATGAGAGTTCTTGATCCTATCTTGCAAGTCTATAGTCACCTATTATGTGTTATGATCCGTTAACCCCGAAGTGAAAATAATCGGGATACTTATCGGTGATGACCATAGTTTGAGGAGTTCATGTATTCACTATGTGCTAATGCATTGTTCTGGTTCTCTATTAAAAGGAGGCCTTAATATCCCTTAGTTTCCATTAGGACCCCGCTGCCATGGGAGGGTAGGACAAAAGATGTCATGCAAGTTCTTTTCCATAAGCACGTATGACTATATTCAGAATACATGCCTACATTACATTGATGAATTGGAGCTAGTTCTGTGTCACCCTATGTTATGACTGTTACATGATGAACCACATCCGACATAATTATCCATCATTGATCCGATGCCTACGAGCTTTCCATATACCGGTTTACGCTTATTTACTTTCCCGTTGCTATTGTTACAGTCACTACAAAATACCAAAAACATTACTTTGCTTTCTTTACTCTTTTGTTACCGTTAGCATCACTATCATATTACTTTGCTACTAAACACTCTGCTGCAGATACTAAGTTTCCAGGTGTGGTTGAATTGACAACTCAGCTGCTAATACTTGAGAATATTCTTTGGCTCCCCTTGTGTCGAATCAATAAATTTGGGTTGAATACTCTACCCTCGAAAGCTGTTGCGATCCCCTATACTTGTGGGTTAGCATTTACCACAGACCTTCGGGTCCATAGTTATTAGCTAGATGGCTTCTTCTCTCTCTTTGAATCTCAATACAAAGTTCTCCTCAATTCTCTTGGAGATCTATTCGATGTAATTCTTTTTGCGGTGTGTTTGTCGAGATCCGATGAATTGTGGGTTTATGATCAAGATTAACTATGAACAATATTTGATTCTTCTCGGAATTCTTTTATGCATGATTTAATATCTTTGCAAGTCTCTTCGAATTATCAGTTTGGTTTGGCCTACTAGATTGATCTTTCTTGGAGTGGGAGAAGTGCTTAGCTTTGGGTTCAATCTTGCAGTGTCATTTCCCAGTGACGGCAGGGGCAGCAAGGCACGTATTGTATTGTTGCCATCGAGGATAAAAAGATGGGGTTTATATCATATTGCTTGAGTTTATCTTTCTATATCATGTCATCTTGCCTAATGCGTTACTCTGTCCTTATGAACTTAATACTCTAGATGCATACTGGATAGCGGTCGATGTGTGGAGTAATAGTGGTAGATTCAGAATCGTTTTGGTCTACTTGTCGCGGACGTGATGCCTATATACATGATCATGCCTAGATATTCTCATAACTTTGCGCTTTTCTATCAATTGCTCGACAGTAATTTGTTCACCCACCGTAGAATTTGCTATCTTGAGAGAAGGCACTAGTGAAACCTATGGTCCCCGGTCTATCTTCTATCATATTATTTTCCTATATACTTGCTATTTCTGCCGCTTTTTATTTTGCAATCTTTATTTTCCAATCTATACAACAAAAATACCAAAAATATTTATCTTATTATCTTTATTAGATCTCACTTTTGCAAGTGGCCTGAAGGGATTGACAACCCCTTTATCGTGTTGGTTGCAAGGTTCTTATTTGTTTGTGTAGGTACAAGGGACTTGCGTGTAGTCTCCTATTGGATTGATACCTTGGTTCTTAAAAACCGAGGGAAATACTTACGCTACTTTGTTGCATCACCCTTTCCTCTTCAAGGGAAAACCAACGCATGCTCAAGAGGTAGCAAGAAGGATTTCGGGCGCCGTTGCCGGGGAGGCTTACACCAAGTCAAGTCAAGATTTGATCTCCTAGCAACTAGCCATTTCTGGCGCCGTTGCCGGGGAGATCTACGCACAAGTCAAGACATACCAAGTACCCATCACAAACTCGTATCCCTCGCATTACATTATTTGCCATTTGCCTCTCGTTTTCCTCTCCCCCACTTCACCTTTGCCGTTTTATTCGCCCCTTTTCCGTTCGTCCTTCTGTTTGCTCGTGTTACCATGTGCCTTCTATTTGCTCGCAACTTTGCTTGCTAAATATCTATTATTATGGATCCTCATCCTCTTGCTAATCTTTTTAAAAGATCCAATTATGATGAACCAATTGCTAGTGAGTTGAGTGCACTAGATTATCTTTATGAGGTTTTGCTTGAAACTCGTGAATCTAAAAATTGTGATGAAGTGCTTTGTGAAGTGATTCACGGTAGATCTTTGAATAAAAAGCATGATTGCAATGATGTTCTTATAAATCCTATGAATGTCAATTGTGCTAATAATATGCAAAACCCTAAGCTTGGGGATGCTAGTTTTTCTATGTCCACTACTTGTTGCAATGATCATGATTGTGGTGATTCTTCTTATGATCTTGAAAATTTATTTAAGCCCCATGATGAATATAAGATTGATAATAATGTTTGCAATATTGAAAGTGGGTTTGGAAGAGTGCCAACTTTAGATCCCACGTATTTGGAGAATGTTCACTCTTATGAAATTTTTGATAAAAGTGGGTTTGGAGAGGTCATGACTTTATTTTATGATAATCCCACTATTTCGGAAGAGTGTCAACTTTGCATGCATGTTGATCATGTTGATAGTATTTTTTGTGATAGTTATATTGTTGAATTTGATTATGATCCTACATGTAATTATTATGAAAGAGGAAAATATGGTTGTAGGAATTTTCATGTTATAAAATTACCTCTCGTTATGTTGAGATTGCTATTGCTTCCTTCTTCTTCCTTGCATATACTAGTTTTTGCTTTCCTTGATAATTTGTTTGCCTATAAGATGCCTATGTATAGGAAGTACGTTAGACTTAGATGTGTTTTTCACATGCGATATGATGCTCTCTTTGTGCTTCAATTCTTGTCTTTCATGTGAGCATCATCGAAATTGTCAATGCCTAGCTAGGGGCGTTAAACGATAGCGCTTGTTGGGAGGCAACCCAATTTTATTTTTGTTTCTTGTTTTTTGTTACTGTTTAGTAATAAATAATTCATCTATCTTATGTTTAGATGTGGTTTTATGTTTTTAATTAGTGTTTGTGCCAAGTAGAACCTTTGGGAAGACTTGGGGGGAAGTCTTTGCGATCTTGCTGTAAAAAACAGAAACTTTAGCGCTCACGAGATTAGCTGCCATTTTTTACTGGAGAATGCGATTAGGTTGATTCTTTTTAATATGTTTAATAGACAAATTCCTCATGTACAAAAATTTATTTCAGAATTTTTGGAGTTACAGAAGTATTCAAAACCTACAGATTAGTACAGACTGTTCTGTTTTTGACAGATTCTGTTTTTCGTGTGTTGTTTGCTTACTTTGATGAATCTATGGCTAGTATCGGGGGGTATGAACCATAGAGAAGTTGGAATACAGTAGGTTTAACACCAATATAAATAAATAATGAGTTAAATACAGTACCTTGAAGTGGTGGTTTGTTTTCTTACACTAACGGAGCTCCTGAGATTTTCTGCTGATTTTTGTGTTGTGAATTTTTCAAGTTTTGGGTAAATATTTGATGGATTTTGGAATAAGGAGTGGCAAGAGCATAATCTTGGGGATGCCCATGGCACCCCAAGGTAAAATTCAAGGACAACCAAGAGCCTAAGCTTGGGGATGCCCCGGAAGGCATCCCCTCTTTCGTCTCCGTCCATCGGTAACTTTACTTGAGGCTATATTTTTATTCACCACATGATATGTGTTTTGCTTGGAGCGTCTTGTATTTGAGTCCTTACTTATTAGTTTACCACAATCATCCTTTCTGTACACACCTTTTCAGAGACAAACATAAATCAGAATTTATTAGAATACTCTATGTGCTTCACTTATATCTTTTGAGCTAGATAATTTTGCTCTAGTGCTTCACATATATCTTTTTAAGAGAATGGTGGTGGTTTTATTTTATAGAAATTATTGATCTCTCATGCTTCACTTATATTATTTCGAGAGTCTTATAGAACAGCATGGTAATTTTCTTTGGCTATAAAATTAGTCCTAATGTGATGAACATCCAAGTTGGGTATAATAAAAACTATCATATAAAGTGCATCGAATGCTATGAGAAGTTGGATTCTTTATGATTGTTTTGAGATATGAAGATGGTGATATTAGCGTCATGCTAGTTGAGCAGTTGTGAATTTGAGAAATACTTGTTCTAAAGTTTGTGATTCCCGTAGCATGCACATATGATGAACCGTTATGTGATGAAGTCAGAGCATGATTTATTTATTGATTGTCTTCCTTATGAGTGGCGGTCGGGGACGAGCGATGGTCTTTTCCTGCCAATCTATCCCCTAGGAGCATGCGCATAGTACTTCATTTCGATAACTAATAGATTTTTGCAATAAGTATGTGAGTTCTTTATGAATAATGTTGAGTCCATGGATTATCCGCACTCTCACCCTTCCACCATTGCTAGCCTCTCTAATACCGCGCACCTTTCGCCGGTATCATACACCCACCATATACCTTCCTCAAAACAGCCATCATACCTACCTATTATGGCATTTCCATAGCGATTCCGAGATATATTGCCATGCAACTTACCACTTTTCCATTTGTTATGACACGTTACATTATTGTCATATTGCTTTGCATGATCATGTAGTTGACATCGCATTTGTGGCAAGGCCACCTTTATAATTCTTTCATACATGTCACTCTTGATTCATTGCACATCCCGGTACAGCGCCGGAGGCATTCACACAGAGTCATATTTTGTTCTAGTATCGAGTTGTAGTTTTTGAGTTGTAAGTAAATAAAAGTGTGATGATCATCATTATTAGAGCATTGTCCCAAGTGAGGAAAGGATGATGGAGACTATGATTCCCCCACAAGTCGGGATGAGACTCCGGACGAAAAAAGGGAGAAAATAAAAAAAGAGGCCATAAAAAGGGGAAAGACCCAAATAAAAAAGGGAAAATGAGAAATGAGAGAAAAAGAGAGAAGGGACAATGTTACTATCCTTTTACCACACTTGTGCATCAAAGTAGCACTATGATCTTCATGATAGAGAGTATCCTATGTTGTCACTTTCATATGCTAGTGTGAATTTTACATTATAGAACTTGGCTTGTATATTCCAATGATGGGCTTCCTCAAAATGCCCTAGGTCTTCATGAGAAAGCGAGTTGGATGCACAGCCACTTAGTTTCTTTTGTTGAGATTTCATACACTTATAGCTCTAGTGCATCCGTTGCATGTCAATCCCTACTCACTCACATTGATATCTATTGATGGGCATCTCCATAGCCCGTTGATACACCTAGTTGATGTGAGACTATCTTCTCCTTTTTTTTTGTCTTCTCCACAACCACCATTCTATTCCACATATAGTGCTATGTCCATGGCTCACGCTCATATATTGCGTGAAGATTGAAAAAGTTTGAGAACATCAAAAGTCTGAAACAATTGCTTGGCTTGTCATTAGGGTTGTGCATGATTAAATACATTGTGTGATGAAGATAGAGCATAGCCAGACTATATGATTTTGTAGGGATAACTTTCTTTGGCCATGTTATTTTGAGAAGACATGATTGCTTTGTTAGTATGCTTGAAGTATTATTATTTTTATGTCAATATTAAACTTTTGTCTTGAATCTTTCGGATCTGAACATTCATGCCACAATAAAGAAAATTACATTGAGAATTATGCTAGGTAGCATTCCACATAAAAAATTCTGTTTTTATCATTTACCTACTTGAGGACGAGCAGGAATTAAGCTTGGGGATGCTTGATACGTCTCCAACGTATCTATAATTTTTTATTGTTCCATGCTATTATATTATCTGTTTTGCATGTTTATAATGGGATTTGTTATGCACTTTTATATTATTTTTGGGAATAACCTACTAACCAAAGGCCCAGAGCAAATTGCTGTTTTTTGCCTATTTCAGTGTTTTGCAGAAAAGGAATACCAAACGGAATCCAAACGGAATGAAACCTTCGGGAGAGTTATTTTTGGAACAAACGCAAACCAGAAGACTTCGAGTGGACGTCAAGGAAGCAACGAGGCGACCACTAGGTAGGAGGGCGCGCCCAAGGGGGGTAGGTGCGCCCCCACCCTCGTGGGCCCCTCGTGGCTCCACCGACCTACTTCTTTCGCCTACATATACTCATATACCTCGAAAACATCCAGGAGCACCACAAAACCCTATTTCCACCGCTGCAACCTTCTGTACCCATGAGATCCCATCTTGGGGCATGAGGGAGTCCTGGATTAGTGGGTGTCCGGATAGCCGGACTATATCCTTTGGCCGGAATGTTGGACTATGAAGATACAAGATTGAAGACTTCGTCCCATGTCCGGATGGGACTTACTTGGCGTAGAAGGCAAGCTAGGCAATACATATATGTATATCTCCTCCTTTGTAACCGACCTTGTGTAACCCTAGCCCCCTCCAGTGTCTATATAAACCGAAGGGTTTTAGTCCGTAGGCCAACATACAATCATACCATAGGCTAGCTTCTAGGGTTTAGCCGATCTGATCTCGTGGTAGATCTACTCTTGTAATACTCATATCATCAAGTACAATCAAGCAGGACATAGGGTTTAACTCTATCAAGAGGGCCCGAACCTGGGTAAACATCATGTCCCCTGCCTCCTGTTACCATCTGCCTTAGACGCACAGTTCGGGACCCCCTACCGAGATCCTTCGGTTTTGACACCGACATTGGTGCTTTCATTGAGAGTTCCACTGTGTCGTCATCATAAGGAAGATGGCTCGCCTTGTTGTCAAGGACAACATCACCTCTGGGGGAGCCCTGGCTGTAGGCCAAACTCTCCGACTAGGCGGCTTCATCATGACCGCCCGCTCGGCCGCTGCACTGACGATGACCTCTCATGTCATCGAAAATAGCCTCCACATCGGCTCAAAATTTGCCGAGAAGATGGATCCAATGGAGCTCTCCTCTTTGAACGAGCTCTTGGATCGCATGTAACATCCCAAATTTTCAATTTGGAATGTTATACATTAGATCATCAATGCATATCATATTTTATTTTGCTTTTGGTTGATCCTAGAAATTTCTACGCAACTCAAGGACCCACGGTGAGAGTTGGGGATTTCGTTATTTTCATTTTTGAGTTTTCTCAAATTTTGAGAATAGGATCATTTGATTTTGTTATTTTATCGTCAATTATTTCTATTACCAAAAATATGAGAGAGGGAATAAAATGACTTTCCCAAAATAAAGAAATATTGAGGATTTAATAATAAAATCAAACATGACTTTATTTCGGAGTTTTTCATTATTTTATTTGAATTTAGGAAAATGTGCGTTTTTCAAAATTGCATTTAGCCCCAAATAAATGTTCACCTTGTGCGGCTTGATTTTAGAAGCCCGGGAAAATTTATTTCGGGATTTTTGGGGTCTGTTTAGTATTTCTTTTTATTTTTCTTCCGCCCGTAATTTTTTTTTAAAAAAACGAACTGACCTGACGGGCCGTGTCCGACTAGGACTCCCTCCCCACTAGGCTATATAAGCCGGGGGGAGGCCCAGCCCCAGCCAAACCCTAGCCGAGCCGCCCCCAG